>NW_027469195.1:0-300000 GCF_051020765.1 Lasioglossum baleicum | reverse complement strand
GGACGAACGGAAAAGTCCATAGCTTTACCTATATCAATATTCTAAGAGTCAATCCATACATTCCCGGAGTAAATACTACTAATTTGCTATGTTGAACTCTGAGCAAGACACTTGCTGCAGCGGGTTGGTCTTCTCGGTAGGTATGGTCTACGGTAAAGAGTTTGACGCCATGCGAATGGGCAACGTTCTACAAAGATTTGACGTGCGATTTTGATATTCGAACCGTGAATTAATATGTCTACTGACAATACATTTCAGTGAATTTAAACCTAGAGTTCCTGGTTTTAATCTCGGTATCCCAGGATATGTGAAGCTAATGACGTAGCCGTTTGTCCCTCACAGAAAGTGGTAACGTACTCGAATGGTTTGGCAATCGTTCTTCATATTCATACATGAAATAAGGGAACCCGTTATTAAATTGTGAATTAATATGTTTCAGTGAACCCGAAGTTATACTTTCGATATGGCGCATTAGGTTATCAAAAGATAAGGCATTCGGAAAGAAAAATGACTATATAGCAATACATAACTTTCTAGAACGGTTTGACTCTGTCCATTGATATTCATACCTTGAATTAATATGTCTATTGCCAATAATGTACAGGGCAACTACTCACGGAATACCTGGTTTGACTATCGGAATCACAGGATAGGTGAAGCTATTGACACAGCTGTGCGATTCTCTAGGAAAGTGGTAACGTTCTGAATCGGTATGTTACAAGATTATCTAATTCATAAATGAAATTAACGTGTCCATCAGTAAAATATACACTGATATCATTCTCTGAATGCGAAGTTATAAACGCGATACATCGGGTTAGTCCTTCGGAGGATAAGGTATTCGGCAATACGTTTGGCATTATAGCAATTGGTAACGTTCTAAAACGCTTTGACGCACCACTTTAATATTCATACCGTGAATTATTGTGTCTACAGCCAATGCTGTTTGACGGATATATTACCGGGATAGACGGTTTGACTTTCGAAATCACAGGATATATGAAGCTATCGACTTAGCCGTTCGTCCCTCACTGATGGTGGCAACGTTCTCGTGCGATTTGACCCTCGATCTTCTAATTCATACATGAAGGTATGGTTTCCGTCGCTAAAATGTGTACTAATTTTGAATCTCTGAACTCGTAGTTATCCCGCTTTATCGAGAGCATAGGTTCTGGAAGGGTAAGTCATTAATTAAAAAGAATGTATTCATACCAATTGGTAACGTTCTCAAACGGTTTGACGTTACGTTTTAATACTCAAGCTGCGAAATATGGCGTCAGATGCCCATACTGTTCATTCAATTTACTCCCGGAATGCCTGGCTTGGCACTTTGAAGCACAGGGCAGGCGGAGCTATTAACTTACCCGCTCGTCCCTGAATGAAGGTGGTAACGTTTTCTAACGGTTTGGCACTCGCGCTTCTGATGCATTCATGGAGTTAACGGCTTGACTATTAGAATTGAGCGTCGAACCCTGTGAGACCGTTAGCAATTGTTATAATGTCAAACTTCTCTCCGAATGCCGTACCTTCCGTTATCCTCACCAGCTCCATGGAGAGTATAAATTCCTGTATATGGAAAGAAGTTAGTAATCATTGGACTGCCGAGCACTTTAATTTCTTGCACGAATTAGATAATAGAGTGTCAAACTGATCGAGACCGCTACCACCTTCTGTGAGAGACGAATGGCTAAGTCAATAGCTTCACCTATCCTCTGGTTCTGAGAGCCAAGCCAGGCATTCCTGTAGTAAATCCGCTGATCAGTGTGGGAAATAGACTCCTCAGTTCACGGTTTGGTCATTATAGTAGACAGTTAAACCGTCGGAGAACATTACCAATTGCTATAGAGTCAAATTTTGTGCCCATGGCCAATGTCAAGACAACTTAACACGCTGTATCGGGAGCATAACTTCGTGTTTCGAGAAAGAAACGGTTGTACATGTTAGTGATGGGCACCTTAATTTTGTGCATGAATTAGAAGGAGAGGATCGAACCGTTCGAGGACGTTTCCACCCTGTATGTCGGACGATAGGCTAAGTCAATAGCATCACATACCCTGTGATTTCGAGGGCCAAGCGAAGTATTCTGGCATTGGCAAAGGACACCTTGAAACGTTTTAACGAGGACTTTTTCCTTCGAAAAAGTAACCCGCCGTATCGAGAGTACAACCTCGTGTTCAGGAGAATAAATTTATCTTCATTTCTATGACGGGTGCCTTAATTTCATGTATGAGTTAGAAGATCGAGGGACAAACCTTTCGAGAACGTTACCGTCTCTTTGAAGTTCGAAGCACTATGTCATCAGCTTTATGTATCCTCTAATTCCGAGCGACAAATGAGGAATTCTGGGAGTAAGTCCTCTGTACTGTATTGGCAATAGAAACCTCAATTCTCGTTATGAATACTATTGTAAAGAGTTAAACCGTCGGCCAACATTACCAATTCGTATTAAGTCATTCCTCTTACCGAATACGCTACCTTCCGAGATTCCTACCCGCTGTGTCGTGTGCCTTGGTTATTACTCAGGGAATCAAATTTGTCGACAAACGAGTACACAGATGCCACATTCTAATAAATTAATATCAAAATCAAGAGGCAATCCGTTAGAGATCGTTACCAGCTTTCTTGAGAGTCGAACGGTTAAGTCAATTGCATCACATATAGTGTTGTTCCGAGAGTCGAACTAGGTATTCTGCTCGTAAATCTGCTGTACAGTATCGGCATTAAAAACCCTACTTCCCGGTGCAAATAATAAAGTACAGTGTTACACAGATGTGCAACGCTAGCTATTTGCATAGGATCTAACTTTTCTCCGAAGTCCGGACATTTCGAGAACCTAACCCGCTGTATTGAGGGTATAACTCCGCGGCCAGAGAAGCAAAATAGTAAACATTTTAGAGACGAGCTCCATAATTTCATCTGTGAATTACAAAATCGAGGGCCCAGCCAATCGAGAACGATATCACAGACTTTGAGAGTCGCAGAGCTAAGCCAGCGGCTTCACCTATCCTGTGGATCCGAGAGTCATATCAGGCATTCCTGGCGTACATCCGCTGAACAGTATTGGCAACAGACACCACAATTCGCGGCTTGAATACTATGGTGTAGTATAAAACCGTTGGGGAACGTAACCAATTGCCATAATGTCGAACGTTTAAACGAAGGCCTTACCTGCCGTGAATCTTC
This sequence comes from Lasioglossum baleicum, assembly GCF_051020765.1. NCBI lineage: Eukaryota > Metazoa > Arthropoda > Insecta > Hymenoptera > Halictidae > Lasioglossum > Lasioglossum baleicum. The sequence goes on along the minus strand of NW_027469195.1, from coordinate 296,817 downwards.
CCATTGTATCGAGAGTATAGCAAAGTGTTCACAGGAACTAATGAGTATACATTTTAGTGTCGCGCACCGTAATTTCATTTATGAAATAGACGATCGAGAGTCAAACAGTTCCAGAACGGTACCACCTTCATTGAGGATCGACCGGCTAAGTCAATAGCTACACCTATCCAGCCACTCTGAAAGAAAAACTAGGTATTCCGGGAGTAAGTCTGCTGTACAGTATTGGCATCAGACGCCCTATTTCATGGTATAAATGTTAAAGTGCAGAGTCAAACCGTTCTTGACTAATTCCTACTGGTATAGTGTCCAACTTTTTAGCGAAAGCCTTACCTTCCGAGACGATAACCAACTGTATCAAGAATATAACTTCGTAATCAGGGAAGAAAATTCATATACACTATACCTACGGGCTCCTTCATTTCATGTTTGATTTAGAAGGACGAGGGTCAATCCGTTCGAGAACATTACCACCTTCTTTGAGAGTCCAGCGGCTAAGTCAATAGCTTCACCTGTCATGTGATTCCGGAAGTCACACCAGATGTTCCGGGAGTAAATCGAATGATCAGTGGTGGCCATAGACACCTTAATTGACGGTCTGAATATTGAAGGAGACCGACATTCAGTTGTAGAACTATACCTATTCCTATAGTGTCAAACCTTCTACCGAAGGCATCACATTCCGAGAAGCTGAACCGCTGTATCTAGATTATAGCATCGTGTTGAGAGATGCAAATTTGTATGCCATTTAGTGACGGGAAGCTTAATATCACTTGTGAATTCGAATATCCAGGGTCAATCCCTTCGACAACGTGATCACTTTTCATGTGACTCGAACGGCTTATCAGTAGCTTCGCCTATCCCGTGATTCGGAGAGGCAATCAGGGAAAACCGAAAGTAAATCGGCTGATGAGTATTGGCAATTGGTAGCTTAATTCACGGTTTGATTATTAAAGTACTACGTGAAGCCGTATTAGAACGTTAACTATTGGTATAAAGAAAAACCTTTAACCGAGGACCGTACCCTCGCAGAACATAACGCTCTGAATCGAGAGCATAATTTCGTGCCCAGTGAAACAAATTAGTATACATTTTAGTGACTGGCACCTTAATTTCATGCATGAGTTAGAAGATCGGCTATCGAACCGTTCGATAACGTTACTAGCATGTTCGAGGTTTGACCGGCTGAGTGAATAGCTTCAACTGTAGTCATGGTTCCGAAGGTCAAGACAGGAATTCCTGGATGAAGTCCGTTGAATGGTATTGGAAATGGACACCTTAGTTCAAAATTTGAGTATCAAATTAGGGAGTCAACACGTTGGAGTACATAACCAATTTTTATTAAGTCATACGATTTGTCGAATACCTTACCTTCCTAGAATCTAACCCGCTGTATCGAATATCATGCAAACTGTCCACGGAAAACAATTAGTTGATTTCTAAGCAGACGCACAGCTTTGTTTCATGTATGAATTGCAAAATCGACAGTCAACCCGCAGCAGAACGATTCCACGTCCATTGAAAGCCCCACGTCTAAGTCAATAGCATTCTCCTATCCTGGAATTTCGAGAGTCAGGCCACGAAGTCAAGGCGTAAATGCGCCGATCAATATTGGCAATCATAACATAATTCACGGCATGATTGTTAAGGTTGAGAGTCTAACCGTCGGAGACCATTGCCAATAGGAATAAAGTCATTCTTTGTAACATATACCTTACATTCCAAGAAAGCAAGCCGCCGAAGCAATTGTCTTGCTTTGGGTTCACAGGAACGAACTAATGGACAATTTATCAGACGGCACCGTAATTTCATGTATCAATAGGTGTATCTAGTGTCAAACCGTTCGAGGACGTTATGACTCGCTTTGAGAGTCGTACGGCTAAATCTACTCTTCACCTCTCCTGTGATTCCGAGAGTCAAATCTGGTAATCCGGGAGTCAATGGCAACACAGTATCGGAAAGAGACACCTTAACTCACGGTATGAATATTAAAGTATAGAGTCAAACCATCGTCGAATATTACCAATTTGTGTAAAGACATTTTTTTACCGAATATCTTACTTTGCGAGAATAAAACGCCAAGTAGCGAGTCATTTGCTCAGTGCTCTCGGAATCAAGTTATTAGACGTTTTAACAGTTGGACGCCTTATTTTCATCTATGAATGGAAAGATGGATAGTTATATCGTCGTACAATGATCCCTCGACGTTTGAGTGTCGAACTGCTAAGCCAGTAGCTGCACTTGTCCTGTGATTCCGACGGACAGGTGAGGTATTCCTGGAGTCATTGCGCGGTACACTGTCTTGAATGAACACCTTAATTCACGGTTTGAATATTAATGTACAGCACCAAACTGTTTGAGAATGTTATCAGTTGGTATAAAGTCAAACGTTTTACCAAAGACAATGCCTTCCGCGAACCTAAGCCGCTGCAACGACACTCCAAATTGGTGTTCAGGGAAGCAAATTACTTCCTTACAGTGCCGGGCACCATCATTTCATGTATGAATAAGAATATCCAGAGTCAAATCGTTGGAGGACGTTACCGTCTTCTTAGAGAGTCGATCGTATAAGTCAATAGCTTCACATGTCTCGTGATAGCGGGAGTCAAACCAGGCATACCGGGAGTAAATCGGCTGTACACTATTGGCATCGTACACCTTATTGCATGGTGTAAATATAAAACTCCAGAGTCAAGCCGTTGTAGATCGTTACGAATTGGTACTGAGTCAAACTTTTACCGAAGGCCTTACGTTCCGAGAAGCTAACCCGGCGCATGGTGGGCAGCATAACAGCGTATTCAGAGGTGCAAACTAGTATACATTTTAGTGACGAGTACCATAATATGATGCATGACTTAGAAGATCGAGGATGAAATGTTTCGAGAGTGTAAGCACCGCGTGTGAGAGGCGAGCGGCTGCATCAGTAGCTTCACCTATCTTGTGATTCCGAGAGTCAAGCCAAGTATTCCGGGAGTAAGTTGGCTATACAGTATTGGCATTAGACACCCAATTTCACGGTATATATATTACAGTGCAGAGTCAAACCGTTGGCGAACGATAGTTATCAGTATAGAAGGAGTAGGTAATGTTCTACAACGGCTTGACGCACTACCTTAACTTTGAAATTGCGAATTAAGGTGTCTATTGCCAGTACTGTTCATCAGACTCTCCGCATCACAAGTATAGGTGAAGGTATTGTCTTCGCCAATCGATTCTCAAATAAGGTGGTACCGTTCTCGAACAGGCTGACTCACGACAATCCTATTCACATATGGAAATAAGGTGTGCGTCTGCTAAAGAGTCTACTAATCTCATTCCGAGTACACTTAGAAAGACATTGGCGACAGCGGGATAGGTTCATAGAAGGTAAGGCCTTCGATAAAATGTATGACTCTATACGAATAGGTAACGTCCTGCAGCGGATTGACTTGGTACTTTATTATTCAAAGCGTGAGTTACGGTGCCTAGTGCTAATACTGTATAGTGAATTTACTCCCGGAATAACTGGTTTCGCTCTCGGAATCACAAAATATGCGGAGGTATTGACTTAGCTGTTCGAATCTCAAAGAGGGTGGCAAAGTTCTCAAACGGATTGACCCTCAATTTTCAAATACATACATGAAATTAATGCTCCCGTCACTGAAATGTATACTAGTTTGCATATCTGAACACGATGATATAACCTTCAAACAGCGGGTTAGCTTCGTGGATTCGATGTCCAGTAAAATGTTCGACTATATATAAATAGGGACCGTTCTATAGAGGCTTGCCACTGTTATTTAATATTTATACTATGAAATTGCGTGACGAATGCCAATACCATACGCCGCGTTCGGACGCGGACTACATGGTTTGACTGCCGGAATACCAGGATCGGTGATGCAGCAAGCTTTGTAGTTCGACCCTCAAACAAGGTGGTATCATTCTCGAAAAGTATTACACATGATATTTCTATTCATATATGTAAATACGGTGCCCCTCATTAAAATGTATACTAATATATTTCTCCGAATACGAAGATATGCACACGATGCAGTTACTTAGGTTCACGGAATGTAAGGTATTCGGAAAAGCAGGACTTTAATAATATTCCTTGAGGGTTTGACTCTCTACTATAACATACACACCGCGGATTGATGTATCTATTTCCAATAGTTTTCTGCGGACTTACTCCCTGAATACCAGGCTTTAATCTCAGAATCACAGGATAGGAGAAGCTATTTATTTAGCCGTTCGTCTCTCACAGATTCTGGTAACATTCACGAACGGTTTGGCGTCCGAGCCTCTAAGTCATACAAGAAGTTAACGTGCCCGTCACTGAATTGTATACTAAACTGCTTCTCTGAACACGTAGCTATACTCTGGATACGGCGTGTTTGCTTCTCGGACGGTATGGCATTCGGTAATAAGTTTGACTTTATAGCAATTAGTAACATTCTCACACGGGTTGACGCAATACTTTACCATTGAAACTGTGAAGTGGGATGTCCATTTCCGATAGTGTACAGCGGATTGACCCCTGGAATACCTGGTTTGCCTATCGGAATAACATGAGATGTGAAGCTATTGTCTTAGCCGTACGAACCCCAACGAAGGTGGTAACGTTCTCGACCGCTTAGACACTCAATATTGCTATTTTCTCACAAAGATGTGATGTCCGTCCCCTAAAATGTCTACCAATTTGTTTCTGATAACATTAAGCAGGACACTCTGTACAGCAGTATTGGATCTCGGAAGGCAAGGTATTCAAAAATGTAATGACTCTATACGAATTGGTAATGTTCTCCGGAGGTTTGACTCCCTACATTAATATTAATACCGTGAAACAATGCGTCAATTGCCAATAATCATGAACGGATTTACCCGGGTATTAGCTGATTGTACTACCAGAATCACAGGATAGGTGAAGCCATTGACCTTTCCGTTCGACTCTCAAAGAGGGTGGTAAAGTTCTCGAACGGTTTGTTCATCGATATTCTAATTCATCCACGAAGTTAATGTGCCCTTCCCTGAAATGAAGATTAATTTCTTTCCCTGTTCAGTATTTTTTAGCCACGATACTGCGCCCTACGTTCTCGGAAGGTAAGGTATGCGATGAAGAGTATGGCGTTATACCAATTGGTACCGTTCTCAAACGGTTTGGCTCTCTACTTTGATATCCATGCCGTGAATTAAGAGGTCTATTGCCAATAGCCTTCAGTGGATTTACTCGTTATATACCAGGTTGGTCTCACGGAATCACAAATTAGGTGAAGTTATTGACTCGGCCGTTCAAGTCTGAAAGAATTTGGTAACGTTCTCAAAGTGTGTGACACTTGACATTCTAACTCATTCGTGAAATTGAGGTGCCCGTTACTAAAATGTATAGTAATTTGTATCTTTAAACATGAAGTTATATTCCAGATACTGCATATTGACTTCTCGGAAGGTAATGCCTTCGGTAAAAAATTTGACTTTATAACAATTTGTAACGCTCGAGAATGCTTTGAAGCTCTACTTTAATACTTAAACCGTGATTAAGGTGTCAACTGCCATTACTCTTAAGCGAACTTACTCTCGGCTTTCCCCGGTAACAATTCGGCATCACGGGATAGGTGAAGCCAATGCCTTAGGCGTTCGGTCTTTAAAGAGGGTGGTATTGTTGTCGAACGACTTGATCATCGATATTCTAATTCATCCACGAAGTTAATGTACCCGTGACTGAATTGACGACGAATTTCTTTCTCTGAACAGGAAGTTATACTGTCGATACAGCGGGATAGCTTCGTCAAATGTGAGGCCACCAGTCATGTGTTTGACTTTATATCAGTTGCCAATGCTCTGAAACCGTTTGGCGGTCTGCATTAATATTCAAACCGCGAATTATTGTATATATTGAGAATGCTGTTCAGCGAATTTACTCCAAGTATACCTGGCTTGACTCTCGGAATGTCAGGATATGTGATCCTACACATTTAGCCGTTCGTCTTTCACAGAAGGTGACAACGTCCTCGAGCGGATTGACACTCTGTCGCTTTATACATAATGAAATTACTGTGCCCGTCACAAAAATGCTTTCTAACTTCTTCCTCTGAACACGAAGCTATACTCCCGGTACAGCGGGTTATCTTTTCGGAGGGTAAGGTAATCTGTAAAACTATTGACTTTATAGCTATTGGTAGCGTTCTCAAACTGTCAGGCGCTCTATATTTAATACCCAAACCGTGAATTAAGTTGTATATTACTAATACTGTTCGCCGTATTTGTTCCCGGAAAACCTGGTCTGACTCTCGGAAACGCAGGATAGGTGAAGCTATTGTGTTATATATGCGATTTCACGACGAAGGTGGTAACGTTCTAGAACGGTTTCCCCCTTCCTCATTCATACATGAAATTAAGGTGCCCTTCACTGCAATGTATATTAATTTGTACTTCTGAGTACGAAGGAATACTGTAAATACATCGGGTTAAGGTCTTGGAGGGTTAGGTTTTGTGTGAAACTTTTGACGTTATCCCAATATGAATCGGTATACAAATATTTGACTCTGTACTTCAATATTCTAACCGTGAACTAAGGTGCCCAATGCGAATAGTGATCGCTGGATTGACTGCCGGTATACCCAATTTGACTCTCCGAATCACAGGAAAGGTGAAACTGTAAACTTAGGCGTTCAACTCTTAGAGAAGGTTGTAACGTTCTCGAACAACTTGATACTAGACCTTCCTATTGATACATGAAACTAAGGTGTCAGTCTGTGGAATTGTCTCCTAGCTTGTTCCTGGGAACTCAAAGCAAGACAATCGCTACGGTGGCTTGTTTTCTCGGATTGTAAGGTATACGTTAAAAAGAATAACATTGTACCAATTGGTAATGTTCTCGGACTGTTTGACTCTCAATCTTAATATTCATGCCGTGAATTATGAAGTCTATTGCCAATAATCATCAACGCATTTACTCCAGGAGTACACGGTTCGACTCTCCGAATCACTGGATAGGTGAGTCTATTGACATAGGGAATCGTCTCACACAGAAGGTGGTATCGTTGTTGAACGTTTTGATCCTCGATCTTTTAAGTCATTCATGTAGTTATGGTGCTCATCACTAAAATGTGTGATACTCTGTTTCCCCAATTACGTAGATATACTCTCGAAACGGCATGATAGATTCTTAGACGTCATGGCCAACGCTAAAGTGTTTGATTTGCTACCAAACGGTATCATTGAATCTTAAGTCACGGTATGAATATTAAAGAACAGAGTCAAACCGCTGGAGAACGTTACCAATTACTGTAACGTCATACTCCATACCGGATACCTTACATTTCCAGATAACAACCCGCTGTATCGTGGATATGACTTCGGGTTCATGGAAGGAAATTAGTGGACATTTGACCAGGCGGACACATTAATTCTATGCATGAATTAGAAGATCGGAGGTCTAGCCGTCCCAGATTGTTACCACTTTCTGTGAGTGTCGAACGGCTGAGTCAATAGCATCACATATAATTGCGATTCCGAGAGTCAAGCCTGGAATGCCAGGAGTAAATGTGCTGAACATTATTAGCAATAGACATCTTCATTCACGGTATGAATATTAAAGTAGAGCGTCAGTCCGTATGAGAACGTTACCTATAGCCATAGCGTCTTACTCTTTACCCTATACTTTACCTTCCGAGAACGTAAGGCGCTGTATCGTGGATTTAATATCCTGTTCAGAGAAACAAATGCATATACATTTTAGTGACCGCCACCACAAATTCATTTATGAATAAGAAGATCGACAGTCAACCATTTCGAGAACGTTATCACCTTCTTTCAACATCGAACGGCTGAGTCCAAAGCGTCACCAGCACTTGTGCCTCCGAGAGTCACACCTGGTATATCAGGAGTATATCCGCTGTATATTATTGGCACGCAACACCTTAATTCGAAGGATGATTATTAAAGTTAGAGGGTGTACCCGTTGGAGAACGTCACCAGATGGTATAATGTCAAACGTTGAACATAAGACCTTACACTCTGTGAACCTAATCCTCTGTCTGGACGGTATAAGTTCGTGATCAGGGATACAAATTAGTGTACATTTTAGTGACGGGCACCTTAATTTCATGTATGACTTACATGATCTAGTGTCAAACAATTCGTAATCGTTTCCACCTTTTTGGAGTGTCGCATAGCTATGACAATATCTTCACGTATCCTGTGATACCGAGAGTCACACAGGCCATTCCGGGAGTAAATCCGCTGAACTGTGGATGCAATACACAATTCACGGTTTGATCATCAAAGTACAGAGTTATACCGTCGGAGAATATTAATAGTGGTTTTAGAGTCACACTTTGAGCCCCAGGCCTGACGTTACGAGATGACAACCTTGTGTATTCAAAGTGTAACTTTCTGTTCAGCGAAACAAATTATTATAAATTTTCGTGATGGGCACCTTAATTTCATGTATGAAATAGGAGATCGAGGATCGAACCGTGTGAGAACGTTATCACCCTGTACGTGGGTAGAAAGGCTCAGTCAATAGCTTCAACAATCCTGTGGTTCCGAGAGACAAACAAGGCACTCCGGGAGTCAACTTGCTGTAATCTATTGGCACTATACATATCATTCGTGTAGGAATAGCATAATTCAGAGTCAAACTGCTCGAGAACGTTACCACCTCCTTTGTGAATCGAACTGCTGAGTCAATAGCTTCACATATCATGTGACTCCGAGGGCCAAACCAGGTATTCCGGGAGTAAATCCCCTGAACAGTATCGGGAATAGACACCATAAATCACGCATTGATTATTAGAAAAGAGCGTCACACCGTGTGAGATCGTTGCCAATTGCTATAAAGTTAATCGATTTACCGCAGACCTTATCGACTGCGAACATCACCCGCATCATCGAGGGAATAACTTCGTGTTCAAAGAAAAAAATTAGGACTGGTTGCAGAGCTGGACACCATAACTTCATGTATGAATTAGATGATGGTGTGTGAGGTAGTGCAAGAACGTAACCACCATCTATGACAGTCGAACGGCTAAGACTATGGCTTCTCCTTTCCTGTGATTCACAGAGCGAACACATGTTCTCTGGGTGTAAATCCACTGAAAGGTGTTGGCCGTAGACGCCTTTATTCACGGTTTGAAGATTAAAGCAGAGCGACAATCCGTTTCCGAACGGTTCCAATTTGTATAAAGTAAATAGCCATACTGATGACCTCACCCACCGAAAGCCAATCCGGCTGTATCAGGAGTATAAGATCGTATTCAGAGGATCAAATTAATTTACATTTTGGTGACGGTCACCTCAATTTCATGTACAAATTAGAGGATCGAGGGTAAAACCGTTCGAGAACGTTACCAACTTAGTTGAGAATCGAACGGCTTAGTTATTAGCCTCACCTGTCCTGTGATTCCGAAAGACAAGGCAGGCATTGCGATAGTCAATAAGCTGTACACCGTTGGCAATGGACACCTTAATTGTCGGTTTGAATATTGAAGTAGTGCGTGAAACCGTTTGAGACACTCACCAATTGGTACAAAGTCAAACCTTTTACACAAGGCCTTTCCCTTCCAGAAAAGGAAAACCCACTGTAACGAGAGCATAATTTCATGTTGATGGAAGCAAATTGGTATGCATTTCATTGACTGTCCCCTTAATTTCATGTATGTATTAGAAGATTGAGTGTCAAACCCTTTATGAACGTTTCCAGTTGTTTTAAAGCCAAACGTTTTACCGAAGGCCGTACCTTCCGCGAACGTCTCCCGCTTCATAGAGAGTATATCTTCGTGTTTAGAGAGTGATATTAGTCAACATTTTAGTGACGGACACATTATCTTCGTGTACGAATTATAAGACCGAGGGTGAAGCCGCTCGAGAACATTGAAAACATATGTGAGAGACGAACGGCTAATTAAATAGCTACAAACATTCTGTGATGCCGAGCGTCAAGACAGGTATTGCGGGACTAAATCCGCTGCGCAGTATTGGTAATAGACACCTTAATTAACGGTATGAATATTAAAATATAGCGTCAAACCGTGTGAGAACGCTACCAATTGCTGTAAAGTCAAACGCTTTACCGAATGCCTTACCCTCCGACAAACTATCCCGCTGTAGCGAGAGTATATCTTCGTGTTCAGAGGACGAAACTAGACTCCACTTCAGTGACGGGCACCTTATCTTCATGTACCGATTAGAAGGTCGTGGGTCAAACCGTTCGAGAAATTTACCACCTTCTTCGAGATGCAAACGGCTAAGTCAATAGCTTAATACATTCTGTGCAACAGAGTGTGAAAAGAGATAATCCGGGTGTAAATGCGCATTACAGTATTGCCAGTAGACAACTTAATTCCCGGATTGGAAATTAAAATGGAGCGTCACACCGTTTGACAACGTTACTAATTGCTATTTAAGTCAAACATTTTACCGAATGCCTTACCGTCAGTGAAGCTAACCCGCCGTATCGAGAGTATAGCTAGGTGTTTGGGGAAACACATTAGTAAACATTTTAGTGACAAGGACGTTAAGATCATTATGAATAAAACATCGAGTGTGAAACCGCTCGTGAAGGTTAGCACCATCTGTGAGAGACGAACGGCCAGGTCAATAGTTTCACCTATTCTGCGATTTCGAGAATCAAACCAGGTATTCCGGATGTAAATCTGCGGAACTGTATGGGCAATAGGCACCTGAATTCACGGTGTGAATATTAAACGCAGGCCGTCAAGCTGTTGTTGAATATTACGTATATGTGTAGCGTCGAAATTCGTGCATTATGGCTTACCCTCCGACAACAGCCTCGCTATATCGGGAATATAACACCGTGTTCAGAGGTACGAACTAGTATACAATTTAGTGATTTCACCTCAAATTCATTTATGATTTAGAAGATCGAGGGTCATATCGTTCGGGAACGTTGCCACCCTCTTTGATATTCGATCAACTAAGTGAATAACTTCACATATCCTGTGTTTCCGAGAGTCATATCAGGTATTCTGTGAGTAATTTCGCAGAACAGTATTGGCAATGGGCACCATAATTCGCGGTTAGAATATTAAAATAGTGCGTCACACCGATTGAGAACGCTGCCCATTCGTATAGAGTCAAACGCTTTACCGAAGAGCTCACCTTCCGTGAAGTTAACCCGCCGTATCGAGACTATAATTTCGTGTTCAGAGAATGGAATTAATATTCATTTCAGTGATGGTCGCCTTAGTTTCATGTGTAAATTAGAATACCGAGTGTTAAGCCGCTCGAGATCATTGCCACCTTCTGCGAGAGACGAACGGCGAAGCCAATTGCTTAACCGATCCTGCGAATCCGAAAGTCAAACCAGGTATTTCTGGAGTAAATCCGCTGAACACGATTGGCAATTGACACCTTAAGTCACGGTATGAATATTAAAGTTGAGCGTCTAACTTATCTGCAACATTACCTACTGTTATATTGTCAAACTTTTTGCCAAGGCCTTACCTTCCGCCAACCAAACCTGGCGTATCGAGGGTATAACTACGTGTATATTGAAGAAAATTTGTATTCATTGTAGTGACGGGCACCATAATCTCACGCATGATTAAGGAGATCGCGACGCCACACGTTCGAGAACGTTATCGCCTTTTCTTACAGTCGCACATATAAGTCTGTACCTTCACCGATTCTGTTATTCTGATAGTCAGACCTGGTATTCCGGGGGCATATGCGCTGTGCAGTATTAGAAATACTCACCTTAATTCACGGTTTGAATATTAAGGTACAGCGTCAATCCGTCTGAGAACATTGCCAAATAGTATAAAGTCAAACCCTTTACAAATGGACTTATGTTCGGAGAAACTAACCTGCCGTTTCAAGAGTATAACTTCGTGATCAGAGAAAGAGAATACTCTTCATTTCAGTGACGGGCACCTTAGCTACATGTATGAATTAGATGATCGAGGGTCGACCATTCGAGAACGTTACCACCTTTTGTGACAGACGATCGGCTAAGTCTATAGCATCACCTATCCTGTGATTCGGGGACTCAAACCAGGAATTCCAGGAGAAAGTCCGCTGAAGAGTTTTGTCAATAGACTCCTAAATTCTCAGTTTGAATATTACAGTTGAGCAGTAAACCGCTTTTGTCCTTTACCTATTCGTATAGACTCAAACCTTTTACCGAAGACCGTACATTCCGTGAAGCTAACCCGCAGCATCGAGAGTATAACTTCGTGTTCAGAGAAGGAAGATAGTATTCATTTCAGTGACGTGCACGTTATCATCATGCATGATTTAGATGATTGATGGTCATGCCGCTCTATATCGTTGCGACCTTCTCTGAGTGACGAACGGCTTAGTCAGTAGCTTCACCTGCCCTGTCATACCAATAGTCAAACCACGTATTCCGAGAGTCAATCCGCTGTAGAGTATTGGCAGTGGAGACCTGAAATCCTGTTTTGAAAATTAAGGCGGTGTGTCAAACTGTCGGAGAACATTATCAATTGGTATAAAGTCATTCTTGATATCGAATACCTTGCTTTCCGAGAACAAACTCGCTGTACGAAGTGTCTTGCTGATTGTTCGCGCAAAAAGATGTCAGTACACATTTCGGCGTACGGACACCATATTATCATGTCTGAGTAGTAAAATCGAGAGTCAGACCGTTGGAGAACGTTACCAGCCTTCCTGAAAGACGCATAGCTATGCCAATAGCTTCACGCATTCTGTGATACCAAGTGCAAAACCAGGTATACTGGCATTAAATCATCTGAACAGTATTGACAATACGTACCTTCAATGGCGTCAGGCATATCAATGTTGAGAGTCAAACTGTCGTAGAACACTACCAATTGGTATAAAGACATTCTTTTTACCAAATACCTTACTGACCGAGAACCACCCCCGCAGGGGCCGCGGTGGGCCTTCTGGCCCCATTGCAGTATGGGTATGATGAACCCACGGTGCCCGAGTCGGTCCAACCTAGGCCAAGGTGAGCAAGCACCTCATTCAGGAAGTACGGTGGCCTTACGAGGGGTATGAACGGTACGCCACTGCATACACTGGTACCTCGGGTACATGTTCGAGCCCTGGGTTGGGCGGGCTTCGGTCCATCAAGCTGTCGGTTGCTTGGATTGGCCACGTGGGGGCAGTGGTAAGCCCATATCGCGGATTAGGGGGGCCGGTCTTCAGACGGTGAGACCCTCCACGGGTGAGCTGCGTGAGTTCAGATCGGGCACTGGCCTACAGAGTCAGTCGGGATTTAGAATGGTGCCCGTCAAACCAAGGTTGGCGCGTAGGGCTTGCTGTCTATGAGCTATGTCGTAGGTGCGGGGTAAGGTGAGCCACGCACTGCGCTGATTGGGCGCATACCAATCCTGCGTCCATCGGGGCCGTGTCGATTAGCCCTACTGGCAGGAACGGCATGTAAAATTTCCGACACACATTGACTGAGAACCCAATCCGCTATATCGTTGGTCTCGCGCCGGTTTCACGGAATCACATCAGTACACATTTTAGCTGACGGGCACATTATTTTCATGTATACATAAGGAGATCCCGAGTCAATCCATTTCAGAACGATATCACCGTCTTTGAGAGTTGGCACCAAAGTCATTAGCAACAGGTATCCTGTCATACCGAGAGTCAAACCACGTATTCCGGGAAATAATCCACTGAAGAGTGTTGGCAATAGACACCTCTACTCGCGATATGAATATTATAGTTGAGAGTCGAACCGTTGGAGAACATTACGTATTGGTATAAAGTAATGCTTTTAACGAGTACCTTGCGCATCTGAAACCTAACCCGCTGCAGCGAACGTCTTGTTCAGCGTTCAAGGTAACAAATTAGTAGACTCTTTCGCAGACGGACACATTAATTGCATGTATCAACAGGAAGATAGGGGGTCAAATCGTCCGAGAAAGTTACCACCTCTTTTGAGAGTCGCATGGCTATGGCAATACCTTCACCATTCCTGCGATTTCAATAAATACTCCATGTATTCCGAGAGAAAATCCGCTGCACAGTATTGGCAACAGACAACATTCATTCGCGGTACGAATATTAAAGTAGAGCGACAAACCGTGGGAGAACTTTACCAAATGGTATGACGCCAAAATTTTTCTCGGACAGCTTACTTCCCGCGAACATAACACGGTGCATCGAGGATATAAACACGTATTTATATAGGAATATTTGTATTCATTTTAGGGATGGGCACCTTAATCTCATGGAAGAATACGGAGATTGCCAGTCAATCCGTTCGAGAACGTTATCACCTACTTTGAGAGTCGCACAACTAAGTCAGTTCCTTCACCGATCCTGTTATTCCGATAGTCAAACCAGGTACACACGCAGAAAATCCGCTGAGTAGTATTGGCAATAGAAATCTTAATTCGCTCTTTGAGTATTACTGAAGAACGTCATAACGTTTGAGAACTTTATGAATAGGTATAAAGCAATTTCTTCTTGTTTACACAACACCTCATCTTCCAAGAACCCTACCCGTTCTAGCGAGGGTCTTGCTTCGAGCAAGCATATTATTAGACATTTTACCAGACGAACGCTACATTTTTTTGTATGAATACGAAAATAGAGAGTCATTGCTTCTGATAATGTTGCCACCGGTTTTGGGATTCGAACGGCTAAGTCAATAGCTTGACCTGTCCTGTGATTCCGTATGTCACACCAGATGTTCCGGGAGTAAATCGAATGATCAGTGGTGGCCATAGACACCTTATTTGACAGTTTGAATGTTGATGGAGACCGTCATACAGTTGTAGAACTATACCTATTGCTATAGTGTCAAACCTGCTACCGAAGGCATCACATTCCGAGAAGTTGAACCGCTGTATCTAGATTATAGCATCGTGTTGAGAGATGCAAATTAGTATTCCATTTAGGACGGGAAGCTTAAAATCACGTGTGAATTCGAATATCCAGGGTCAATCCGTTCGAGAACGTGATCACCTTCCATGTGTCTCGAACAGCTTATCAGTAGCTTCACCTATCCCGTGATTCCGAGAGGCAGTCAGGGAAAACCGAATGTAAGTTGGCTGTACAGTGTTGGCACTATAATCCCTACTTCCAGGCAAAGATATTAATGTAGATTGTCACACAGTTGTACAACTTTACCTATTGGTATAGAGTTTAACTTTCCGCAGAAGGCCGTACCATCCGCAAAGCTAGCCCGCCGTATCGAGAGTATAACTTCGTGTGCAGGGAAACAAGTTAGTATATAATTTAGGGACATCACATTGAATTCATTTATCAATTACAAGATCGAGCTTCAAAACGTTCGAGAACGTGGCCTCCTTCTGTGAGAGACGAACCGCTAAGTCTATAGGTTCACGTATCCGGCGGATGCGTCAGTCAAACCAGGTAATCCGGGAGTAAACACAATGTACAGTATTGACAGTAGATACCTTGGATTGAATATTAAAATAGTGCGTCACACCGATTGAGAACGCTACCCATTCGTATAGAGTCAAACGCTGTACCGAAGAGTTCACCGTTCGTGAAGTTAACCCGTTGTATCGAGAGTATAATATCGTGTTCAGAGAAGCAAGTTCGTATTCGTTTTAGTGACGACCACGTTAGTATCACGTATGAATTCGATGGTCCAGGGAAAAACGGTTCGAGGATGCGACCACATTCCTTGAGATTGGAACATCTAACATAAAAGCTTCTTTGACAGACGAACGGACATGTCAGTAGCTTCAGCTATCTTGTGCCTCCGAGAGTGACGCCGTGTGTTCCAGCAGTAAATACGCTCAGTTATGGCAATAGACACCTTAATTCCCGCTATGAATAATACAGTCAAGCGTCAAATTCCTTGAGTGCGATGCCAATTGGTATGAAGTCAAACGTTTTACACGAGTCCTTTCAAGCCGAAAGCCTATCTAGCTGTATCGAGTGCAGCACTTCGTGTCCAGAAAATGAAATTAGTATTCATTTCAGTAACGGCCACCTTATCTTTATGTATGAATTAAAATATCGGGTAACAAACCAATCGTGAACGTGCCAAGCATCTTTAAGGGTCGTACAGTTATGTCAACAGCTTGACACATCGTGTCAAGCCCAGAGTCATACAAATTACTATACACTTTAGTGACGGGCACGCTTACTTCAGGTAAGAATTAGAAGATCGTGTGTCAAATCTTCGAGATTGTTACCACCTTCTCTGAGGCTCGAACAGTTATGTCAATAGCACCACCCAGCCTGCTATTCCTTGAGCCAAGCCAGCTTCATTGGCAGTAGATTCGCGGAAAAGAATTGGGAATATACTCCTTAGTTCACGGTATGAATGCTAAAGCAGATCGGCAAACGATCTGAGATCGTCACCACCTTCTTTGAGTGTGGAACGGCTAAATCAGTAGCTTCACCTATCCTGTGATTCCGAGAGTCATAACAGTAACTGCGAGAGTATATCGGCTGAATAATTTAGGCCATTGACATCATAATTCACCGTATGAGCTATAAAGTGGCGTGTCATTCTGTCGGAGATCATTATCAAATGGTATAAGTATACTGTCTATACCGAAGGCCTTACCTTCCGAGAACATAACTCGCTGTATCGAGGTACTAATTTCATGACCAAGGAAACAAACTAATACGCATTTTTGTGACGTACACTTTAATTTCATGCAAGAGATAGCAACCGTCAAATCGTTGCACAACGTTACCACCTTCTTCGAGAGCCGAACTTCTAGATCAATAGCTGCACCGATACTGTTATTCCGAAGGTCAAACAAGGTGTTCCAGGAGTACATCCGCTGAAAAGTATTGGCAATTGGCACATTAATTCACGGTTTGAATATTAAGGTAGAGGGTCAATCCGATTGAGAACATTGCCAATTGGTATAAAATCATACTTCATACCGATTACCTTACCGTCCGAGAACCTAATCCGCAGTAGCGGGTATCATGCTTAGTGCTCGCGGAAACAAATTAGTAGACAGTATAGCAGGCGGACAGATTTTTTTCGTCCATGAATCGCAAAATCGGGCGTCGAACATTTGGACGGCGATCCCACCATCATTGAATGTCGTACATCTATATCAATAGCTTTACCTACCCCGTGATTGCGAGAGCCAGACCACGTATTCTAGGAGCAATTGCTCTGAACAATATTGGCAATAGACACCTTAATTGACGGCATGAATATTGAGGTTAAAAGTGAATCCGTCGTAGAGCAATACCAATTGGTAAAAAGTCATTCTTTTTATCCCATACGTTGCATTCCGAGAATACAAGCCGCCGTATCGATTGTCTTGCGTCGGGATCACATGAAAGTATAAGCAGCCATTTTTGCAGACAGGCACCTTATTTTCATGAAAGAGTAGAATATTCAGGGGTCAAACCGTTCCAGAACATTACCATCTTCTTTGAGAGTCGAACAGCTTGATCAGTAGCTTCACATATCCAGTGTTTCCGAGGGACAAAACCAGGTATACCGGGAGTAAATCCGCAGTACAGTATTGGCAACACACACCTTAATTTACGGCATGAACATTCAAGTGGCGTGTCAATTCAGCGGAGAATATTACCAATTGTTCCAAGGTCATTCTTTCTACAGAATACGTAACGTTCCGAGAGCTTATCCCGCAGTATCGGGAGTATAACTTCGTGATACGAGAAACAAATTAGTATACATCATCTGAGGTATTCCGGTAGAAGGACCTCTGAAGTGTTTTCTTAATGGACACCTTAACTGGCTGTTTGAACTGCCACTGTAGAGCGTCATACCGTTTTGAAGCAATGCGAATTTGCATAAAGACAAACACTATACAGATGGCTTTATCTTCGGGGAAGCATATTCATAGTTTCGTGGATATACCTTCGTGTTCAGATAAAGAAATTGGTCTTCAATTCAGTGACGGGTACCATAACTTCATGCATGAATTAGAAGATAGAGGGTAAAATTGATCCGGAATGGTACAACCATCTTTGAGAATCGAAGGGCTAAGTCAATAGCTTCACCTATCCTGCGATTCCTTGCGCCAAATGAGGTATTCCTAGTGCAATTCCCCTGAATGATATTGGTAGTTGATACCTTAATTCACGGCATAAGTATTAAAGTACGGAGTCAAATAATCGGAGAACAATACCAATTGTTATAAAGTCATTCTTGTTACCGAATACGTTTCCTTCCTAGAACCTAATCTGCTGTACAATGTGTCTCGCCTTGTGCTCACAGAAGCAAATTAGAAGACATTCAGGGGGACGGACATCATATTTTCATGTATGAATAGCAAGACCGAGAGTCGAACCATTCGAAAACGTTACCACCTCTTTTTTGGGTGGCACAGTTATGTCGAATAGCTTCACCTCTCCTGTGATTCCGAGAGTCAAACAAGGTATTCTGGGAGTACATCTGCTGAGCAGCATTGGCAAAAGACAACTTATTCAACGGTTTGAATATTAAAGTAGAGCCCCAAGCCGATTGAGAGCGTTAGCAATTAGTATAAAGGCAAACGTTTTACTGAAGTCCATACTCTCAGAGTGCCTATCCCGCCGAATCGACAGTATAGCTTCGTGTTTAGGGAAACACAATAGTACATAATTTAGTGACAGCTCCTTAAATGCATGCACGAATTAGAATACCGATGCTCAAACCAATCGCGGACGTTTCCTCCGTCCCTGAGATTGGCTATGTCTATTGCTTCACCTATCCTGTGATTCAGAGCGTCAAACCAGGTGTTCTGGGAGAAACTCCGGTGAAGAGATTTGGCAATGGACACCATAGTGCACGGTTTGAGTATTCTAGTAGAGCGTCAATCCGTTTGCGGATGTTTATAAAAGTTTAACGTTTTACCGAAGGCCTTACTTTCCAAGAACGTCAGCGCCTTCATCGAGAATGTAAGGTCGGTTTCAGAGAAAGAAATTAGTACTCATTTTCAGTGATGAGCTCCATAACTTCATGTATCAATTAGAAGATAGAGGGTGAAACCTTTCGCGTACGTTACCACCGTCCTTGAGAGTCGAACGGCCAGGGCAATAGCTTCACCTATCCTGTGATTGCACAAGTCAAACGAGGCATTCCGGGAGTTAATCAGCTGAACAGTATTGGCATTAGACACCATAATTCACGGTTCAAATATTAAAGTAGAGCGACAGACAGTTTGAGAGCATTAACAGTTCTGTATAAAGTCAAACGTCTTACTGAAGATCTTACACTGCTAAAGCGTAACCCGGTGTATCAAGGATATAACATAGTATTCACAGGAAAAAATTAATAAACATTTTAGTGACGCGCACCATACCCTCATGCATGATTTAGAAGATCGAGTGTCAAACCATTCGCCTACCTGACCACCTTCCGTGAGTGTCGAAGGGCTAAGTCAATATCTTCGCCTATCCTCTGATTCCGAGACCGATACTTGATATTCCTGCAGTAAATCCACTGAGCAGTATTCTCAATACATGCCATGATTGACGGTTTGAATATTAATGCAGACCGCCAAACCGTTTCGCAGCATTGTCAATTGGTATAAAGTCAAACAATTTACATATGGCCTTAAATTTGGCGAAGCTATCCCGCCGTATCGAGAGTATAACTTCGTGTTCAGGGAAAGAAATTAGTCTTCATTTCAGTGACGGGCACATTAACATCGTGATCTAGAATGTCGATGATCAAGCCGGTCCAGAAGTTTACAACCTTCTTTGAGAGTCGAACGGCTAAGTCAGTAGTTCCACATATCCTGCCATTCTGAGAGTCAAGCTAGGAATTCCGGGAGTAAATCCGCCGAACACTATCGGTCATAGGCATCTTAATTCAATTTCTAAAATTTGAGGTAGCGATTGAAACTGTCGGAGAACTTTTGCAATTGGTATAAAGTCATTCTTTATACGGAACACATTGCCTTCCGAGAAAAGAACCCGCTGTAGGGAGTGTCTTCCTAGTTGTTCACGCAAAAACAAATAAGTAGACATTTTGCTAGAGCGACACCTTGTTTTCATCTGCGAGTAGCAAACACGGGAGTGAAACTGTTGGAGAACGTTCCCATATTTCCTGAGAATTGCACAGGTATGCTAATAGCATCACCTATCTTGTGATACCAAGAGTAAAACCAGGTATCCCGGGATTAAATCCGCAGACCAGTGATGGCAATTGGCACCCATGTTCTCGATGTAAATATTATCTTACATAGTCAAACCGATGATGAATGATACTTATAGGTATAGTGTCAAACATTTTACCGAGGGCCTGACTTTCCGAGACCCAAAAACGCTGTTTCGAGAGTGTATATTCGTGTCCAGAGGAACAAATTAGTATGGAATATAGCCGCGAGCACCTTAATTTCATTTGTGAATTAGAGTGTCGATCGTCATACCGTTCGAGATCGATACCACTTCCTTTGAGAGTCAAACGGCTATGTTGAAAGCTTAATTTATCCCACGGTTCCGAGAATCATGCCAGGTATTCCGAGGGTGAATCAGCTAAAGGGTTTTGTCAACAGATACCTTAATTCACGGTATGAATATTGTAGTAGTGTATCAAATCGTCGGAGAACATTACTAATTGTTATAAAGTCCTCCATTTTACCGAGTACATTACCTTCACAGAACTTATCCCGCTGTAGCGAGTGTCATGCTTATGTCTCACGGAACAAAATATGTAGATATTATAGCAGAAGCACACCTTATCTTCACATATGAATTAGAAGATCGAGTGTTAAACCGTTCGAGACCGTCCCATCTTCTTTGGGAATGGAACAGCTAATTCAATAGCTCCTCCTATCCTATGATTTCGATAGTCATATAAGGTTTTTCGGGAGTAAATGCGCTGTACAGAATTGGCAATAGGCACCTCATTTTACTGTATGAATATTAAAGCAGATCGTCAATCTGTTGCAGAGCGTTGCCTATTGTTATAGAGTCAATCTTTCTACTGGAGGCATTCTAGGCACTTCCTAGAAGCCCGACCCGCTGTATCGAGATTATAACTTCATGTTGAGAGAAGCAAATCAGTACGCATCTTAGACACGGGCAGTTTAGTCTCATATATGAATTAGAATATCAAGTGACAAGCCGCTCGGCAGCGCTGCCTCTTTCTGTGAGAGACGAACGGCCGGGTGAATAGCTTCACCAATGCTGCGATTCCGACATTCTAACCACGTATTCCGGGTGTAAAGCAGCTGTACACTATTGTCAATCGACACATTGGTCCACGGATTGAACATTAATGTAAGCCTTCGAGCCCTTTGAGATGGTTACCAATTGGTATAAAGTCAATCATTCTACCGAAGGCATTACCATCCGAGAACCTCACCCGCATCGTTTCGGGTATAACTTCGAGTTCAGGGAAAGAAATTTGTATCCATTTTGAGTGACGGCACCGTAATATAACGCATGAATTACGAGATTGAGGTTGAAACAGTTTGAGAACATTGCCACCTTCTGTGAGAGACGAACGGCTAAGTGAACAGCTTCACCTATCCAGAGATTCCTAGCGACGAATTAGGTATTCCGGGGTTAAATCCGCTGAAGAGTATTGGCAATTGACACCGTAATTCTGGGTCTGAATATGAAAGTATAGCGTCAAACAGTGGAAGAATTCATTAAAGAAGGCCTTCGTTGACGAGAAGCTAACGCGCTGTATCGAGGGAACGTCCTAGTGTTCAAGGGAAGCAAATTATTACACTTCTTACTGTCGGGCACCTTAATTTCATTTGTTAATTAGAATATCGTGATTCAAGGTGTTCGAGATCGATGCCACCTTCCATGAGTGACGAACGCCTAAGTCAATACGTCACATATCATGTGATTCCGAGAGCGAAACCTCCAGGAGTAGATCCACTATGCAGTATTATCCATAGACAATCCGTTGCAGGTCGTAACCTATTGTTATAGAGTCAAACTTTTTACCGAAGTTCATGTGATTCCGACAGTCATATCCGGTGTGCCGGGTGTAAATCCGCCAGACAGATATGGCCTCAGACAGCTTAATTGAGCGATTGAATATTAAAGCAGAACGTGAAACCGCTCGCGAAATTTACCAGTTGGTATGTAGTCAAGGCGAAGTAGGAAGGCGAAGACCTTGCCTTCCGAGAAACTAACCCGCTGTATCGAGAGTATATCCGCGTGTACAGAGAAACAAATTATTGTAAATTTCAATGACAGGCACCATAATCTCATGCACTATATAGAAGATCTAGTTCCAATCCTTTCGTGATCGTTACCGCCTTCTTTGCGAGACGATGGGCAAAGTCAGTAGCTTCACCCATACTGTGATCATACCGAGAGACAAACCAGGTATTCCGGAACTGATTCCGCTGTACAGTGTTGGCGATATATCGCCCTACTTCCAAGTATAAGTATAAAAGTGCAGTGTCAAATCTTTGTCGAACGATACCTGTTGGTATAGCATCAAACTTTTTACCGAAGGCCTCGCCTTCCCAGAAGCTAAACCGCAGTTTGGAGAGTATATCTTACTGTTCAAAGACGCAAATTGATATACATCTTAGTGTCGTACACCATAACTTCATGTATGAAGTAGTGGACCGAGGGTCAAACAGCTCACGAACTTTACCACCATCCATGAGGGTCGAACGGCTGAATAAGTAGCTGCACCTATCCAGCGATTGCGAACGTCAAACCAGGTATTCCAAGAGTAAATCCGCTTAACGGTAATGGGAACCGACACCCTACTTTACGGTTTGAAGAGCAATATAGAGATTGGAATCACCGTAGAACGGTACAAACTGGTACATGGTCTAACTTTGTACCCATACCTTGCCCTGAACCTTACCCGCTGCTGCAAGTGTCTTGTTTAGTGTTCATGGAATCAAATTGGTAGACTCTATAGCAGATGGACACTTCAATTGCATGTATCATTAGGAAGATGGCGGGTCAAATCGTCCGACAACGTTACCATCCCTTTTGAGTGTCGCATGGCTACGACAATAGCTTCACTTTTCCTGTGACTTCAAGAGTTAATCAAGGCAGTCCGGGAGTATGCCAGCTGTACAGTATCGACATCAAAATCCCTACTCCCTGGTATAGATCTTAAAGTTGAGAGTCACATAGTTGTACAACTTTACCTATTGGTATAGTGTCTAACTTTTCATTGACGGCCGTACCATCCGAGAAGCTAACCCGCCGTATCGAGATTATAGCGTCGTGTTCAGTGGAATGAATTGAAAACATCTTCGTGACGGGGACCGTAATTTCATTATGGATAAGAAGATCGGGGAACATACCTTTCGAGGACATTGTCTCCCTCTTTGAGAGTCGAACGGATAAATCAGCAGCTGCACCTATGCTTGTATTTCAAGAGGCAGGACAGGTACTCCGAGAGTAAATTTGCTGTAGAGTATTAGCATTTCGCACCCTATTTCACGGTATATATACTATAGTACAGAGTCAAACCGTTGTTGGACGATTCTTATTGGTATAATGTCCAACTGTTTGCAGACGGCCATACCTTCCTAGACGATATCCAGCTGTATCGAGGATATATCATCATCTTCTCAGGAACAAATTATTAAACATATTCGTGACGCGCGCCTTAATTTCATGTATTAATTAGAACAGTGAAGGTCAAACGGTCTGAGAACGTTACTACCCTCTTTGAGATTCGAACGCCTTAGTTATCAGCTTCACCTGTCCTGTGATTCAGAGAGTCAAACAAGGTATTCGTGGTGTAAATCCGCTGAACAGTATTCTCAATAGATACCATAATTCATGGTTTGAATATTAATTCAGACCGCCAAGTCGTTTCAGAGCATTGGCAATTGATATAAAGTCAAACACATCACTGACGGCTTTACATGCGGCGAAGCCATCCCGCCGTATCGAGAGTATGACTCCGTGTTCAGTGGAAGAAATAAGTCACAATTTCAGTGTCGTGCACATAAACTCCACGGATGAATTGGAATATCGATGATCAAACCGTTCGAGAGCTTTACCACCCTCTTAGAGTGTCGAACGGCTAGGTCGATAGCTCCATATATCCTGCGACTCCGAGAGTCAAATCAGGTTATACCGGAGTAAATCCGCTGAAGAGTATTGGCAATTGACCCCTTACTTCACGGTATTAATATAAATGTTTGGAGTCAAGCCGTCGGTGAACATTACCAATTCATATAGAGTCATGCCTTTTTTGAATACCACTGGCAACGATCTGGAGCGGTTTGGCCCTCGATCATCTAATTTGTACCTGAAGTTAGTGAGCCGGTCATTGAAACAAATACTAATTTTTTTCTGTGGACACGAATTTACAATCTCGATTATGCCGCTGAGGTTCGGAGAAGGAAAGGCCTTCGGTTAAACGTTAGACCTTATACCAATTGGTAACCCTCTCAAGCGTTTTGACGATCTACTGTAATATTCAAACCGTAAATTAAGGTGACTATTGCTAACACTGTACTGCGGATTGACTCACGCAATACCGTGTTTTTCTATCGGAATAATAGGATGGGTGAAGTTAATGACTTATCCGCCCGACTATTAAAGATAATGGGTTCATTCTAGAACGGTTTGACTCTCGATAATTCGATTTGCAAATGAATATATGGTGTTCGTCTGCTAAGACGTCTAATATTTTGCTTCCGTGATCTCGAAGCAAGACCCTATCTAAAACAGGATAGGTTCGTGGAAGGTAAGTTGTTGTGAAAAAAAAAGAAATAATTTTACACAAATTGGAAATGTTCTACGACGATTGGACTCTCAAGCTCAGGCCTCATGTCGTGATTTAAGGTGTCTATTGCCAATACAGTTCAGTGGATTTAATCCCGGGACATCTTGTATGACTCTCGGAAATACAGGATGAGCGTAGGTATTGACATAGCCGTTCGTCTCTTATAGAAGGCCGAAACGTTCCCGAAGGTTTAGACCATCCATCTTCTAAATCATACACTAAGCTAAGGTGCCCGTCACTGAAATGAGGAATAATTTCTTCCTCTGAGCACGAAGGTTCACGCTCGATGCAGCGGGTGTGATTCTCGGCAGGTAAGGCCCTGTGTAAGACATTTGACCATATACAAATTGGTATCAAACTCAAACCGTTTGACGACCTACATCAATATTGAAACCGAGGATTAAGGTGTCAATTGCCAATACTATTCATCGGATTTACACCCGGAATACCTTGTTTGACTGTCGGAATCAAAGGATAGGGGAAGCTATTGTCTTAGCCCTTGGACTCTCAGACAGGGCAGTCACGATCTCGAACGGTTTGAACCTCGATCTTCTAATTTATACATGAAATTAAGGTGGACGTCATTATAATGAATGCAAGTTTGTTTCTCTGAAACCGATGTTATTGTCCCCATGCAGCGGGATAGGTTCTCTGCTGATCAGTAAATAATTACACCCCATATCAATGGGTAACATTCTACAACGTTTCGATGCTTAGCTTTAATACCCAAACCGTGAAACAGGGTGACAATTGCCTAAACTTTTGAGCGTAGTTACTCCAGGAATACCTTATTTGACTCTCGGAATCACAGTACATGTGAAACCTTCGACTTAGCCGTTCGACTCTGAATGAGGGTGGTAACGTCCCGGAATGGTTTGAACCTCGATCTTCTATTTCATGCATGAAATTAAGGTGTACGTCACTGAAATGTATGCTTGTTCGTACCTCTAAACACGGTTTTATACTCCCTATACAACGGGTTAGTTTTTCTAAGGGAATGGCATTCTGGAACAGTTATCACCACACACATATAGGTAATGTTCGACTACGAGAAGACGGTCTGCTTCGATATTGAATCTGTGAATTGAGGTGTCTACTATCTACACTGTGGAGCGGATTTGCTTCCGGAATACCTGGATTCCTTCCCCGTATCACAGGATCAATGAAGCTAATGTCATAGCCGTTCGTCTCTTAGAGACGGTGTGAATGATATCGAGCGATTTGACACTCGACCTTCTAATTCATGCATGAAATTATGGTGCAAGTCACTAAAATGAATTCTACTGTGTTTCCCTACACAGGTCGTTGTACTCTCAACTCGGCGTGTTAGCTTCGCGGACGGTGCCACTGTCGGTAGAAGGTTTGAATTTTCAGTAGTTAGATACTTTCTCACACGGTGTGACGCTCTATTTTAATATTCACACAGCTAATTAAGGTACCAATTACCAATACTGTACAGCGGATTTACTACCGCAATACATGGTTTGACTGCCGAAATCGCAGGATACGTGAAACTATTGACAGTCGTACGTCCCTCACAGAAGGTTGTAACGTTCTCGATTGGATTGACCCTCGATCTTCTAATTCGTACATGAAACTAAGGTTCTCATCACATAAATGTATACCATTTCGTACCTCTGGACACGGTGTTATACTCTCGATACAGGGGGGCGAGTTTTTCGGAGGGTAAGGCTTTCTGTACGAAATTGAACCGTACACGAATATGGAATGTTCTTCAACGGCTTGACAGCCTGCGTTAATATTCAAACCGTGAATTATGGTGTCTATTGCCAATACTGTTCAGCGTATTTACTCCCGGAATACCTAGTTTGACTCTCGGAATTGCAGGATGGGTGACGCTATTGACATAACCATTCGTCTCTCGCAGCAGACGGCAACGCTCTCGAGCGGTTTGACCCTCGATGTACTTGTAGTTAAGGTGCCCGTCACTGATATGAATACTAACTTCTTTCTCTGAACACGATGATATAGTCTCGATGATGCCCGTGCGGTTCGCGAAATGTTAGGCCTTCGGAAAAATGTTTGACCTTATAAGAATTGGTAACGCTCTCAAACGGTATGGCGCACTACACTAATATTCAAAATGCGAATTAATATGTCTATTGCCAGTACTTTTCAGCCAGCGCACGCCTGGAATGTCTGGTTTTATTTTCGGAAACCCAGGATAGGTGATGCTATAGATTTAGCTTTTCGACACTCAACGAAGGCGGTCAGCTTCCCGATGAGTTTGACACTCGGTCATCTAATTCATACAGGAAACTAAGGTGCCCGTCGCTAAAACGGATACTACTTGGCTTCTCTGGGCACGAAATTATACTCACTATGCGGCGTGTTACCTTCTCGCAAGGTATGGCCTTCGGCAGATAGTTTGATTCTATACCAATTCGTAACGTTCTACGACCGTTGCACTCGGGACATTAATATTCATACCGTTAAATAAGGTTTATGATGCGAAAACTGCACAGCAGAATGACTCCAGCAATACCTGGTTTGACTCCCGGCATCACAGGATAGGTGACGGTACTGGCACAGCTGTACGACTCTCAAAGACGGTTGTAACGATTTCGGTCAGTTTGACTCTCGATTATGCTATTGATGCACGAAAACAATGTGGCGTCTGCTAAAGTATGTACTAATTTGTTTCCGCGAAGGGTGAGCAAAACACTATCTACACAATTCTATGCTTCTCGGAAGGTGAGGCCTTCGGTCAAAAGTTTGTCTCCATACCAAATAACTAGCGTTCTGCCACGGGTTGTCGGTCTACTTTGATATTAATTCCTTGAATTAAAGTGTCTACTGCCAATACTGTACATGGCACCTACTCCCGGAATACCTAGTTTATCTTTCGAAGCCACAGGATAGGAGAAGCTATTGGCATTGCTGTATGATTCTCTATGAAAGTGGTAACGTTCCGGAACGGTTTGACACCCGATCTTATAACGCAAACATGAAAGTAATCTGCTCATCAGTAAAATGTGTACTAATGTCTTTCTCTGAACACGAAGGTAAGCACGCGATATGGCTTGTTAGCTTCTCGGGAAGTAAGGCTTTCCGTAAATGGTTTGTATATATACCAGTGGGTACCGATCTTCAACGGGTTGACGGTCTGCTTTAATATTCATACCGTGGAATAAGGTGACCATTGGCTATTCGCTTCAGCGGATTTACCCCCTGGTACTATATTTGCCTCTCGGGGGCACATGGCAGGTGTAGCTATTGACTTACCCGTTCTAATAGCAGAGATGGTGGCAACTATCTCGAACGGTGTTACCGTAGATCTTGATCATAATATTAAGGTCCCCGTCACTTAAATGCTTTCTAGTTTGCTCCTCTGATCACGAAAATATACTTTCGATACTGCGGGTTTGCTTCACCGAAGGTAAGGCTTTGTGGAAAGTGTTTAACTCTACACCAGTACGTAACGTTCTACAATGGTTTGACACCCTATTTTAATATTCAAACAATGAATTACTGTTGTCTATGGCCCATACTGTTCAGCCCGCTTACTTCCGGAATACCTGGTTATGCCCTCGGAATCACAGGATATATGATGGTATCGACTAAGCATTGCGACCCACATCAGGGGTGGTAACGTGCTCGAACGGTTCGATCCTCGATCTTCTAATTCATACATGAAATGAAGGAGCTCATGACTAACGTCTATAATTATTTGTTACTCTGTACACAGTGTTATACTGTCAAAACAGCGGGTTGAATTCTTGTAACGTCAGGCCTTGTACACAAAGTTTGACACCACAACAATTGGAAATGTTCTCCGAGGGGGATAACTCTATACGATAACCATCAAGCCATCAAGTGAGGAGCCCATTGCATGTACACTTTAGCGGGTTTACTCCCGGAGTTGCTGGTGTGACTCTCGGAATCACTGGATACGTGAAGATATTGACATAGTCGTTTGTCTCTCACAGAAGGCGGCAACGATCTCGAACGCTTTGACACTCGATCTTCTAATTAACACATGAAGTTAAGGGTGCCGCCATTAAAGTATATTCTAATTAGCTTCGCTGAACACCAAGTTATTATATCGATACAGCGGGATATGTTCTCGTAGGACATAAAGCTGGACTGTATATCAATAGGTAGCGTTCTACAATGGTTTAAATCTCTTCGTTAATATTTATATTATGAAATAGCGTGTCTAATTCCAATAACGCACTGCGGGATAAGTCGCGGAATGCCTGTCCTGTCTCTAGGAATTGCAGGATAGATGAAGCTGTTGGCGTATCTGTACGACCCTCTTAGTAGGTGCTCACGTTCTCGAACGGTTTGGCCCTCGACCTTCTGATTCATAGATGAAATTATGGGGCCTATTACTAAAACATTTACTAGTTTGCATCTTTGAACACGAAGTAATACTATCAATACAGCTGGTTATTTTCTCGGAAGGTACGCCCTTCGGTAAAAAGTTTGACGCCATACGAATAGGAAAGGCTGTACAAACGTTTGAATCACAACATTAATATTGATAACGTGAAATAAGCTCTCTATTGCCAAATACTGTTCAGAGAACTCCTCCCTGAATACCGGGAATGACTCTCGGATGCACAGAGTAGGTAGATGTGATTGACTTAGCCGTTCGACCCTCACAGAAATTTGTAACGTTCTCCGAAGGCTTCATCATCGATGTTCTCATTAATACATCAAGCAAGGATGCCCGATACTGAAATGAACACTAATTTCATTCTCAGAACACGAACTTCTTCTCACGATGAAGCCTGTGAGGTTTCCGGATGGTAAGTCCTTCGGTGAAACGATTGACTTTATATCAATTGGTAACGTTCTCAAAATTACTGACCCTCGGCTTTAAATTCAAAGCGCGAAACAAGGTGTCTAGTGCTAATACCGTTCAGTGGATTTGCTCCCGGAATACATAGTTTCACTTTCAGAATCTCTGGATATGTGAAGCTATTCATTTATCCGTTCGTCTCACACAGTTGGTGGCAACGTTCTCGAGAGGCTTAACGCTCCATCTCATAATTTGTTCAAGAAGTTAAGATGCTCGCCACTAAAATGTATACCAATTTGTGTACCTGATCCTCGGAAATATACGCTCGATGCAGCTTGTTAGATTCTCGGTAGGTAAGGCATCCGTTTGAAGAGTATTACGTTATACAATTTGGTAACGGTCTCAGACGGTTTGACGCTCTGCTTCAATATTCAGGCCGTGAACTAAGGTGTCCATTGCCAATCGTGTACAGAGGATTGACTCCCGGTATACCCAATTTGACTCTCCGAATCACAGGATAGGTGAAACTGTAAACATAGCTGATCAACTCTTAGAGAAGGTGGTAACGTTCTCGAACGGTTTGATATAAGATATTCTTATAGATACATGAAATTAAGATGTCCGTCTGTGAAATTGTCTGGTAGTTCGTTCCTGTGAACTCAAAGCATGACAATCGCTACGGCCGCTTGCGTTCTCGAAATGCAAGGTGTATGTTAAATAGAATGACTTTATACCAATTGGTAATGTTTTCGGACTGTATGACTCTCAACCTTAATATTCATGCAGTGAATTACGGTGTCTATTGCCAATACTCTTCAGCGGATTTATTCCAGGAACACTCGGTTTGATTCTCCGAATCACTGGATAGGTGAAGCTATTGACTTAGGCGATCGTCTCACACTGAAGGTGGCAACGTTCTCGAACGGTTTGACCTTCGATCTTTTAATTCTATCATGAAGTTGAGGTGCTCGACACTGAAATGTAGAATAATGTGTTTCCCTAAACACGTAGCTATACTCTCGAAACAGTGGGTCAGATTCTTGGACGTTAATGCCATCGGTAATGAGTTTGACTTGCTTCCAAACGGTATCATTGAATCTTAACTCACGCTATGAATATTAAAGGACAGAGTCCAACCGCTCGGGAACGTTGGCACCTTCTGCGAGGGACGAAAAGCGATGACAATAGCTTATCATGATCCTGCGATTCCGTAAGTCAAACCAGGCATTCCGAAAGTAGGACCGCTCAACAGTATTGGCAATAGAAACCTTATTTCACGATTTGAATATTAAAGCAGTCCGTCAAACCATTGTTGACAGTTGCATACTGGTGTACAGTTAAACATTTTACCGATGGCCTAACCTTCGGCGAAACTATCCCTCCGCATCGACAGTATATCTTCGAATTCAGAGAAGCAGATTATTAAAGATTTTAGTGAGGGGATCCTTAATTTCAATATGAATATGAAGGACGAGGGTGAAACCGTTCGAGAAAGTTGCCATCTTCTTTGAGATTCGAACGGGTAAGTCAATAGCTTCATATGTCCTGTGATTCCGAAAGTCAAACGTGATATTACGGGAGTAAATGCGCCGTACAGTATTGGCAATAGATAACTTAATTCATGGATTGAATAATACAGTAGAGCGTCAATTCGTTTGAGAACATTACCACCCTTTCTGAGAGTCGAACGGATAGGTCAATAGTTTTACCCATCCTGCGATTCCTTGCGCTAAGCCAGGTTATCCAGGAGTAAATACGCAGAACAGTAATATCAATAGACACCTTCATTCGCGGTATGAATATTACAGTAGAAGGTCGATCCGAAGGGAGAACATTTCCAGTTGTTATACTCAAATTCTATTTACGGAATACCCTCCCTTACCAGAACGTATCTCGCTGTAGCGAGTGTCTTGCTTATTGTTCGCGGATACAAATTAGTCGATATGTGAGCAGCCGGACACCACATTTCCATGTAGAAATAGCAAAATCGAATGTCAAACCGTTAGAAAACGATATCATCTTCTTTTGGAGTCGAACGGCTAAGTCGATCGCTCCACCTCTCCTGTGATTCCGAGAGCCAAACCAGGTATTCCGGGAGTCATTCCGTTTTACAATATTGGCAATGCACACCTTAGTTCACAGTTAGAATATTAAAGAACAGAGTGAAACATTTGCAGACCGTTACATATTGGAATGATGTCAAAAGCGTTACAGAATACCTAACTATCCGAGGACTTAACCCGATTTATGTAGAGTATTACTTCCGATTTAGAGATACAAATTAGCATAAATAGCTTGGAATGGAAACGTAATTGCATGAATGGATGGGAAGATCGAGGTTGAAACCGTTCGAGAACGTTACCACCTTCTTCGTGACGCTGCACATATAACATAATGGCTTCACCTATCCTGTGGTTCGAAGAGTCAAACAAGGTATTCCGGGATTAAATCCACTGAACAGTATTAGTAGTAGACACCTTACACCACGGTAATAATATTAATATTTAGAGTCCAACCGTCGGAGAAAAATATCAATTGGAATAAAGTCAAATTTTTCAACCAATTCCTTACCTTCCGAGTGCCCAACCCGCTGCAGCGATTGTGTTCCTTAGTTTTCACGTGATCCAATTACTAGTCCTTATTGCAGACGGATACATTATTTACATGCACATATAGGAATATCTGGGGCAAATCGTTCGAGAACGTAGCCACCTTCTTTGAGAGAGGTACAGCTACGTCAATACCATCAACTATCATGCGACACCAATAGTCAAGCCAGGCATTCTAGAAGTACATTCGCTGCACAGCAATGGCAATAGAGTCCTAAATTATCGGCATGAGCATTAAAGTATGAAGTCAAGTCGTCGGAGACCATTACAAATTGTTATACAGTTATTCTGCATACCGACTGCGTTACCTTCCGACAACATATCCATCTGTGACGAGAGTATGACTTCCTGCTAAGAGAAACAAATTAGTATACATTTGAGTGACGGGAAGCTTAATTTCATCTTTGAATTAGAAGATCGAGTGCCAAACCGATCGAGCACGTTACCACCTTCTTTGAGAGACGAACGGCTATGTCAATAGCTCCACCTATCCTGTGATTCTGAAAGTGAAATCAGGTAATCCTGGAGTAAATCCACTGAACAATTTGGCAGTAGACACTTTAATTCACGGTTTGAATATTAAAGCAGCCCATCAAGCCGGTGTAGATCGTTACCAATTGCTATACAGTCAAAAGTCTCACCGAAGACCTTATCCACCGAAAAACTAACCGGACAGTATAACTTCATCTTCAGAGAATGAAGCTAGTCTCCATTTCAAAGACGGGCAGCTTAACTTCATGTGTGAATCATAAGATCGATGGTCGAACCGCTCGAGAATGTTGCCACTTTCTGTGAGGGACTAAGAGAGGACTAAGTGAATTGCTTCACCTGTCCCGACATTCGGAGAGTCAAACTAGGTATTCCGGGTGAATATCCGCTGCACAGTACTAGCAATAGACACCTTAGTTCACAGTTTCAATATTAAAATTGAGCGTCAAACCACTTGTGAACGTTATTAATTGTTATAAAGTCAAACGTTTCACAGAATGCCTCACCGTTCGCGAAGCTAACCCGCCGTATCGAGAGTATGTCTACCTGTTTAGGGAAAGGCAATAGTATACATTTTGGTGACGCGAACCATGATTTCAAGCATGAATTTAAAAATCGAGAGTCAAATCACTCGAGAACGTTACCACCATCTTTGAGATTCGTACGGCTAAGTCGATAGCTTCACAAATCCTGTGATTCCGAAGGTCAACCCAGGAATTGCGGGAGTAAATGTGCGGTACAGTATTGGCAATAGACAAGTTAATTCTCGGTCTGAATATTAAAATACACCGTCGCACCGTTTGAGAGCGCAATCAATTGGTACAAAGGTCAAGAGTCTTACTGAAGGTCATACCTTCCGCGAAACGCACCCACGACATGGAGAGTGGAATTTCGTGTTCAGGGAAAGAAGTTTGTAACCATCTCAGTGACGGGCACCTTATTTTCATGTACGAATTAGAAGATCGTGTGCCAAATCATACGATATCGTTACTACACCTCCATTTAGAGTCGATCGGCTGAGTCAACAGGTTCAACTATAGCTGCGATTCCAAGCGTCAAGCCTGGTGTTCCAGGAGTAAATCCGCTGAGCAGTATTGGCGATTGAAACATTAATTCACCGCATGTATATTAAAGTAGATAGTGAAACCGCCAGTGAAAATTACAGGTAGGTATAAAGTCATTCTTTTTACAGA
Source organism: Lasioglossum baleicum (assembly GCF_051020765.1). NCBI lineage: Eukaryota > Metazoa > Arthropoda > Insecta > Hymenoptera > Halictidae > Lasioglossum > Lasioglossum baleicum. The sequence continues at coordinate 263,172 of NW_027469195.1, read as the reverse complement.
TTACCTTACCTTCCGAGAACATAACTGGCAGCAGGGAGTGGGTTGATTCGTATTCAGAGAAACAACTTATTATTCATATTAGTGGCGGGACAATTAATTTCATGTATGAATGAAAGGATCGATGGTCAGACCGTTCCAAAACGATACCCCGTCCTTTGAGAGGAACAAATCTAAATCATCAGCACCACCTAACCTATTATTCCGCAAGGCAAACCAGATATTCCAGGAGTAAATGTGCAGAACAGTATTCGCAATAGACAGCTTATTTCATGGTATGAATATTAAAGTAGGCCATCAAACCGTTCAAGATCATTAACTATTCGCATAGATTCAAACGCTTTACCGAAGGGATAACCTTCCGTGAAGCTAAGCCGCTGTATCGAGAGTATAACTTCCTGTTCAGAGGATCAAATTGTTAAACATTTTGGAGACAGATACCCTATATTCATTATGAATAAGTTGAACACGGGAGAAACCTTTGGAGAATGTAACCACCTTCTTTGAGAGCCGAACGGATAAGTCTATAGCTCCACCTGTCCAGTGACTACGGAGTCATACCAGGTAATCCTAGAGAAAATCCGCTGAAGGGTATTGGCAACAGACACCTTTCTGCACGGTTTGAATATTAAAGCAGAGCGTGAAACCGTTTGACAACGTTACCAGTTGTTATGAAGTCATACGTATCACCGAATTCCGTACTATCCGAGAAACCAACCCGCTATATTGAGAGTGTAGCTCCGTTTTTGGGGAAATACATTAGTATAAAATTTAGAGACGGCACCTTATATTCATGTATGAGTCAGAAGATTGAGGGCCAAACGGCTCGAAAACATTACCACCCTCTCTGAGAATCGAACGGCTGGGTCAGTAGCTTCACCTATCCAGGAATTCGAAGAGCCACATCAGGTAATACGTAAGTAAACCCACTGAACAGTATTGGCAAAAGACACCTTACATCACGACATGAATACTAAGGTTGAGACCAACCGTCGGAAAATATTACCAATTGGTATAAAGTCATTCCTTTTACGCAATACCTATCCTTCCGAGAGCTTCACCTACCGTGCGATTCTGAGTATCATATCAGGTATTCCTGGAGTTAATCCGCTGATCAGTATTGGTATCAGACACTTCAATTCACGGTTTGCATATTAAAGTAGAGCGTCAATATGATTTAAAACGATACAAACTGCTGTAAAGTCAATCGCATTACCGAAGATCTTACCCTCTGAAAAACTAACCCGTTGAATCTAAAATATAACATCGATTTCAGAGGGTCGAATTACTGCTCATTATAGTGACGAGCATCCTGATTTCATGCATGAATTACAGGATCGGTGGTCAAACGGTTCGAGAACGTTACCACCTTCTGCTAGAGACGAACGGCTAAGTAAATGGCTTCACATAGCTTGCAATTCCGAAGGTCAAACCAGATATTCCGGGAGTAAATGCATTGTGCAGTTTTAGCAATATACACTTCAGTACTCGGTTTGAAAATCAATGAGGGCCGTCAAAGCGTTGTATAACATTGCCTACTCGCAGAGAGATACACGACACGCAGTTTTACCCCTCCATCCGAGAATCTGACCTGCTGTATCGGGAGTATAACACCATGTAAAGAGGTTCGGTTTAGTGTAAATTTTAGAGTCGAGCACCATAATTCTTTGTATGAATTGTAAGATGGAGGGCCAAACCGTTCGTGAATGTTTCCACTTTCTTTGAGAGTCGAACGGCTGAGTCAGTAGCATCACCTATAGTTGCGGTTCCGAGAGTCGAGCCTGGTATTCCAAGAGCATATTCGCAGAACAGCATTGGCAATAAACACTTCAATTCACTGTATGAATACTAAAGAACAATGTCAATCCTCTGGAGAAAGTTACCATTTGGTATAACGCCATACTCCTCACCAGACACCTTATCTTCCGCGAAAATAATCCGCTGTGTCGGGTGGTATAGCATCGGGTTCAGGGAAACAAATTGGTAGTCGTTTAAGCAGATGGACTTCTTAATTTCAAGTATGGACTAGAAGATCGAATGTCATACCGTTCGAGATCGTTACCACCTTCTTTGAGAGTCGAACGGCTATGAAAATAGGTACACCTATCATGTGATTCCGAAAGTCATGTCAGGTATACCGGGTTCTATCCGCTGGAAGGTATTAGTAGTGGACACCTTAACTGGCGGTTTATATATTAAAGTAGAGCGTGAAACCGTTTGTGAACGTTACCAATTTTGATTCATTCAAATGTTTTACAGACGGCGGGAGCTACAGCGATCCTCGCCCGCTTCATCGAGAGTATAACTTCGTGTTTAGAGGATCAAATTAGTACACACTCAAGTGAGGTGGACCTTAATTTCATTATTAGTAATAAGATTAAGGGTCAAACCATTCGAGAAAGATACCACGTTCCTTGAGATAGAAACGGTTACGTCAGTTGCTTCATACATCCTGTGGTTTATAAAGTCAAACAAGGTATTCCGGTAAAAAATCCGTTGATCAGTATTGGCCATAGGCACGCTAATTCATTGCATGGATATTAAAGTTTAGCGTCAAACCGTTCGAGTACGTTACCTCTTTGTATATAGTTAAGCACTTTACGAAAGCCATACCTGCCGAGAATGAAAACCTCCGTATCGAGAGTATAAATTTGAGTTCAGGGAAACACATTAGTATACATTTTAATGATGGGCACCATAATTTCATGTATTATTAATACGATCGAGGATCAAAGCGTTCGAGAACGTTACCACTTTCTTTGAGAGATAAACGGCTAAGTATGCAGCTTGACGTATTCCAATATTCGAAGAGGCTAACCATGTATTCCCGGAGTAAATGTTACTTATTTGCTACCTTGGACACAGAGCAAGACACTTGCAGCAGCGGGTTGGGCTTCTCGGAAGTTATGGCCTTAGGTAAAAAGTTTGACTCTAAACTAGAAGATGAAGCTCTATAACCGTCTGACGCTATACCTTCATATTCGTACCGTGAAATAAGCTGTCTATTGCCTATGTTGTCCAGCGAATGTGCTCTCAGTATAACTGCTTTGACTTTCGAAATCAAAGGATAGGTGAAGCTATTAACTTAGCCGTTCGCTTCTCACAGATGGTGGAAACATTGGCAAATGGCCTGACTCTCGATTATTCTATTCACGCATGAAAATAAGGTGTCCGTCTCTATAAATTTTCTACTAATTTGATTGCGTAATCACTAAGCATGGCAGTCGCAACAACTGGTTATGTTCATCGAAGGCAAGGAATAAAGTTTTATCCCATTTGGCAATGTTGTCCGTCGGATTGACCTACTTTAATATTCAAACCATGAACTCAGGTGTCTATTGCCAACACTGCACAGCGCATTTACTCCTGGAATATCTGGTTTGACTATCTGAATCACAGGTCATGTGATGCCATTTACTTATCCGGTCGTCTCTCACTGAAGGTGGTAACTTTGTCGAACGGATTGACCATCGATCTTCTAATTCGTACGCGAAGCTCGCCACTAAAATGTATACGAATTTGTATATCTGATCACGAAGTAATACTCTTGGTACAGCCGGTTAAGTTCTCGGAGGTTAGGGATTTCGGTGAAACTTTTGATATTATACCTACAGTTGACGTTCTATAAGGGTTACACTCTGTACTTCAATATTCAAACCGTAAATTAAGGTGTACATTACCAACAGTGTACAGCTAATTTTATCCCGTAATATCTGGTTTGGTTATCGGAATAACAGGACAGGTGATGCTATTGAATAAGCTGTTCGAACCTCAAGGATAGAGGAAACGTTCGCGAGGGGTTTGACACGCGATCTTCTTATTCATACATGAATTTGTGGTGCCCGTCACTAAAATGTATACTCATTCGGTTTTCTGTACAGGATATTATACCGACGATATAATGTTCAACATGTTCTCCTTATGTTCTCGTATGATAAGGTATGCGAAGAAGAGTATGACGTTATACCAATTGGTGACGTTCTGAAACGGTTTTGCTCTCTACTTTGATTTCCATATCGTGAATTATGGTGTCTATAGCCAATAATGTTCAGCGGCTTTACTCGTTAAATGCAAGGATTGACTCTCGGAATAACAGGATAGTTGCAGCAATTGACTCAGCCGTCGCAAAGAATTGATAACGTTCTCGAAACTCTTATCACTCAATCTTCTAACTCATACGTGAAACTAAGGTGCCCGTTAGTATAATGTATACTATTTTATTTCTCTAAACGTGAAGCAGTACTCTCGATACGGCTGGTTATCTTCACGGACGGTAAGGCATTGGGTAAAATGTTTCATTTTATATCAATTGTTACGTTCTCACACGGTGTAACAATCTGTTTCAATATTCAATCCTCGAATTAAGGTATCTATGGCTAATGCTGGACAGCGCATTTACTCCCGGAATATCTCCTTTGACTTTCTAAACCACAGGATGTATGAAGCTACTGACGTAACCGTTTCAATCTCAAAGAACGTTGTATCTTTCTCGAATGGTTTGACCCTTAATCTTATTGCTCATAATGAAATTAAGGTCCACGTAAATTGAGTGTGTAATAATTTGATCCTCTAACCACGAAGTTATACCCTCCATACAGCGGGATTGGTTTCGGATGGTAGGGTCTTGTGTAAAACGTTTGACCGTATACCAATTGGTAACGATCTCAAACGGTGTGATGCTATACTGTAATATAGAAACCGTGAATTATGGTGTTCGCTGCCAGTATTGTTCAGCGGATTTATTCCGGGAATACGTGCACTGTCTCTCCGAAACACAGTATAGGTGCACCTATTGACTTAGATGTGCGATTGTTTAAGAGATGATAACGTTCTGGAAAGGTTTGACGCACTCCCTTCGTTTTGATACACGTAATTATGGTGCCGGTTACTAAAATATATACCACTTTGGTTCTCTGAACACGAGGTTATACTCTTGATACATTGGGTTAGGATCTCGGATTGTATGGCCTTCGGTTAAGAGTTTGACTTTATACCAACAGGTAACGATCTAGGACGGCTGGAATCTGTACATTAATATTCAAACCATGAATGATGGTGCCAGTTGGCAATAATCTTATGCGGATTTACTCACTGAATACCAGGTTTGACTCTCAGAATCACAGGACAGGTCAAGCTATTGACTTAGCCGTTCGTCTCTCACAGAAGGTGTGCAACGTTCTAGAGCGTTTTGACCCCCGAACTTCTACTTCATACATGAATTTAATGGTGACGTCACTAAGATGCATACTAACTTGCATCCTTCATCACGATGTTATTTTCCCGATACAGAGGATTTGGTCCATCGAAGGTAAGGCCTTCGGTAAAACGTTTGACCCATATACCTATATGTAACGATCTACAACGGTTTGACATTGCGCTTAATATTCATACCGTGAATTTAGATGTGTTTTGCCAATCCTGTTCAGCGCATTTACACCCGGAATAACTGCTTATGCTCATGCTATCACAGGTTAGATGAAGTTATATCGAGGTCTTGCAGTTGACACTGCAGCTCGAAGCTGCATTACTGTATGGTTGCAGTCAATTCCTTACTCTTGATTTTGTACCATATGCATTCTGTCCCAGTTTTCTTTTTATTTATAGATACTGCAATTTACTGTTTTTATATTTTCGTTCTTGTTCGAAATTTTTAATTTTTATGTAATAAAAATTGTATTTCTTGGTAAGGGAGCCTTTGAAATTATTTGGGTGTACGATTATGGCATTATCTTGTTAAAAATACGGTTATTTAATATGTTTGTCTGTATAAGTACCTACTCTGTCGGAGCGACACGGCTGCAGTGATCCTGTATTTGCGTTAGGTTGATCGGAGCGGAACTAGGGTATGATCTATGTTATCTTCTTTAACCTTGATATTGTACCGTATGCACATTTGGCAGTTTTTTATTTATTTCTACATACTGCAATTTACACGTATGACATTTCCGATTTACTTCAAAATATCCAATTGTGAATACCAAAAATTGTATTTTCCAGTAAATGTGGCTTAGGAATTATGTGTGTGTACGTTTATGACAATATTTTGCTAATCTTATTGTTGTTTGATATGAATCCCTCTATGCGTACTTACACATCTCGTGCGACAAGACAAAAGTGGACTTGCCGTTGTGTTCGGCAGATCGGAGCGACAACACTGGCTGATAATCGTTAATTTCTTTAATCATGGTATCACAACGTATGCATTTTGTTCGTTTTTCTGTTTAATACTACATATCGTTATTTACTCTTTAGATATTTCCGATTTCTTCCAAAATTCCAATTGATAATTTCAAAAATTGTATTTCTTAGTAAAATTGTACCTAGAAATAGTTGAGTGTACGTATATGCCAATACTCTGTTATACATATTGTTATTTTATACGGTTGTCTGTGTACGTGCATACGGTACCCGTATAACATCCCTGGCGATGTCTTGTAGTTGCGTATGGCAGAGCAAAGCAGCAGTACTGTGTGATCTTCGTTAATTTCACTAATCTAAATATTGCACCGCATGCATTTTTTCCGGTCTGCATTTATTTATGTATACTGTCATTTACTGTTACAATATTTTCGATATTCATCGATATCTTCAATTTTTCGTTGAAAAAATTGTGTTTGATAGTAAATGGATATTTGGAATTTGTTGTGTGTACATTAATGACATTATTATGTTGACCTTATTCGTATTTAATATGATTGTCTGTATACATACCTACGCTGCCGAAGAGACACTAATGGCGATGTCCTATATTTGCGTACGACAGATCGAATCGGCACTACTGGAGTGTCGTAGTTAATTTCATTAAACATAATTTTGTATGGTATGCATTTAAACCCGGTCATTCATTTATTACATCATACTGTAATTTACTGCTTTCATATCTTCGATTTTTTTTTCCGAAATTGCCAATATTCAATTTTGAGAATTGTATACCTTAATAATATTGGCTTTTGAGATATTTGAGTTTACGTTTATGATAATATTGTGTTAAACTTATTGTTATTCTATATGATTGTCTGTATACGTACATACGCTTCTGATAATACAGGGTAGGAGTTATTTTGTATTTGCATTCAACAGATCCGAGCGACGCTACTAGATGAGCCCCGTTAATTTCGTAACCAGGACTTTGTGCCGTATGCATTCTATCCCAGCCATCCATTTATTAACACATACTGCAATTTACTATTACGATATTTTCGATTTGTTTCATAATATCCAGTCTTTAATGTTCAACGACTGTATATTTTAGGAAAAGGGTCTATGCAATTAGTTGAGTTTGCATTTATGACAATATTGATTTATGCTTCTTCTTTTTTTATATGATTTTCTGTATTCGTACCACGATTACAGCGCGACACGAGTGGAGTGGTCTTGTAGTTGCGATCGGTATATCGGAGCGACACTACGATATGAGCATCGTTAATTTCTTGAACCATAATACTGTACCGTATGGATATCTTCCCAGTCTTACATTTATTTATACATGCTGTAAATTACGGTTATGATTTTTCGACTTCTTTCATAATTTCGAATTTTAATTTAGAAATTTGTATTTCTTAGGAAATGTTTCTTTGGAATTAGTTAAGTGCACGTTTATGATAATAGTTTGTTATATCGTACGTTATTTTCTCATGTTCTGTATACGTAACTACGATGCCGGATCGGGACGACTGGCGACGTATTGCAGTTGCGTAGAGCAGATTGGGGCAGCACTACTGGATGGAATTTGTTAATTTCTTTAACCTTGATAATGTACCGTATGCATTTTTTGCCAGTCTTCCATTTATTTATGCAGACTCTTATTTATTGCATTGATATTTTCAATTGTCATAAAAACTTTTAATCCTTAGTCTAAAAATTTGTAATTTGCTGTAAAAGTGACTTTGGAATTAGTTCAGTGTGCGTTTGTGATATCAGTTTTTTAATCTTATTGTTATTTTATACGATTGAGTGTATAGGTACCTTCGCTTCCGGAACAACGCGGCTGTAGTGGCCTTCTGGTTGCGTACCGCAAATCTGAGCGGCACTGCTGGTTGGTCTAGGTTAATTTCCTTAGTCTTGAGATTGTACAGTATGCATCTTTCCCAGCATTCCATTTATTTATGTATACTGAAATACATTGTTGTGTTTTTTTCAATTTCTTCGAAAATTTGAAATTTTTATTTTCAGAAATGGTATTTATCAGTGAAAGTGACACTGAAATTGGTCGACTGTATGTTTATGCCAATATTATGCCGAAAGTTATTTCTATTTTACATAATTGTCTTTGTACGTACATACGCTTCCGTGGCGTCACGCCTGTTATGGCCTTGGAGTTGCGTTCGTCAAATCGGACCGACACTACGGTATTATCTTCGTTAATTTCACTAACCTTGATATTGTGCCGAATGCATTCTTTCGATATTCACTATTTATTACTTCATTCTGTGACCTACTGTCATGATATTTCCGATTTTATTCAAACCCTCCAATATTTTATTTCAAAAATTGTATTTCTTAAGAGAAGTGAAAATATCACAGCAGTAACTTAAAGTATGTACAAATAAATGAAAAACTGGGAAAAATTTCTTAGTGTACAATATCAAGGTGAAAAACATTATCGTAGACCATCCAGTAGTGTCGCTCCGATCTGCCGTACGCAACTGCAAAGCCACTACAACCGTGTCTTTCCGGAAGCGCACGTGCGCGTACAGCCAATCATATAAAATAACAGAGAACATAACATGATATTGTCATAAACCTAAACTCACCTAACTCAAAAGTAACTTTTACTAAGAAATACAGTTTTTTAAAACAAAATTGAAAACTTTGAAAAACATGGAGAATATCATAAATGTGAACAACATCATGTAGGGATAAATGGAAGACTGCGAAGGATTGCAAACGGTACAATATTAAGGTTAAAGAATTTAACTAAGACAATATAGCAGGATCGCTCCGTTCTGGCGGACGCTATAACAAAACCACGCCAGTCGTTTCCAATAAACAGCGTAGCGACGTATACAGTCAATCATATGAAATAACATTATATTTATCAAAATACTGTCACTAACATAGACTCAACAAGTTCCAATGACACTTTTACTAGTAAAGAAATTTTTTAAAATAAAAGTGGAAAATTTTGAAACAAATTGAAAATATCATAACAGTAAGTTACAGTATGTATAAATACATGGAAGACTGGGGAGCAATGCGTACAGTACCGTATCGTGGATAGATAAATTATAGCAAATCAAGCAGTAGTGTCGCACCGATATACCGAATATCACTTCAAGACCACTCTATTCGAGGCGCTCAGGAAGCATAGATACGTATTCAGACAATCATGCAAAATAACAATAAGTATAACAAAATAATGTCATAAACGTGCACTAGTTCCAGAGGCACTTGTATTCAGAAATACATTTTTCTCAACTAACAATATACAATTTCGAAAAAAATTGTAATGCTATTAACAGTAAATTGCAGTATTTGTATATAAAGATAAAAATGAGGAAGAATTGCTTGCGGTTCAAAATCATGTCTTAAGAAATTAACGGAGACCATACAGTAGTGATGCACGATTTGCCGTGCCATCATTCACTGTTCGAATATTATAGCAGGAGGTCAAGCCATTGTAGAACTTTACCCATTCGTATACAGTCCATCTTTTTACCGTAGGCCATTCCTTCCGAGAAGCAAGCCCGCTTTATTGAGGGCATTACTTCGTGTTCCGAGAAGCAAATTAGTAGGCATTTTAGTGACGGGCACCTTAATCTCGTGTAGCATTAGAAGATAGGAACACAGACTGATCATGAACATTACCGCCCCCTTTGAGAGTGCAACGGCCAAGTGAATAACTTCACCTATCCCATGATTCCGGGGGTCAACTCAGAAAAACCGTGAAGTAAGTCCGCTAAGCAGAATTGGAAGTAGACACCTTATTTCGCAGTTTGAATATTAATATAGAGCGTCAAACTGTTTGAAAGCGTTACCAATTGGTATAATGTCAAAGGTCTTAGCAACGACCTTACCCCCCGGAAAACTAACCCGCAGCATCGAGAGTATACCTTCGCGATCAGAGTTATAATATTAGTTTATATTCTAGTAGCGGGCTCCTTAATTTCAGGTATGAATAAGAGGATCGAGCGTCAAACCGTCTGCGAAAGTTACCAATTGGTACAACGTCATATTCTTTACCAATGACCATACCATACCAGATATTATCGCAGAGTATCGAGAGTTTAATTTGGTGTTCAGAGATACAAATAATTATACACTTTAGTGGGGGGGGGGGCAATTTAATATCATGTATAAATGGGAAGATCGAGCATCAAACATTTGGAGAACGTTTCCAATTCGTATAGAGTCGAACGCTTCACCGAAGATCTTACCCTCCGAAAGCCGTACGCGCTGTACCGAGAGTATATCATGGAGTTCAGATGATTAAATTGGTATACGTTTTAGTGACTTGCATCTTAATTTCAGGTATGATTTAGAAGGTCGACTGTCATATCCTTTGCGATCATTATCCCCTTCTTTCAGGATAGAACGACAAAGTCAATAGCTTCACGTATTTTATGATTCCGAGAGTCAAAGAACGTATTCCAGTAGCAAATCGGCTGTAGAATATTGGCAAAAGACACCCTGTTCCACGGTATAAATAATAAGCTACAGAGAGAAACCGATGTACAACGCTACCAATCTGTATAGTGACAAACTTTTTACCGAAGGCCATACCATCGGTGAACCTAACCCGCCCTATCGAGAGTAAAACAAGGTGTTCAGAGGAACAAATGAGTGCACATGGTATTGCCGGGCACACTAATTTCATGAATGAAATGGAAGATCGATAGTCAATCCAATCGAGATCATTAACACCTTCTGTGAGATACGAACAGCTATGTAAAAATTAAACTATCCTTTGATTCCATGAGTAAAACCAGGTATTTCGAAGGTACATCTGCTGAACAGTATTTGTAACAGGCACCTCAATTTACGGTTCGAATGTTAACGTAGATCGTGAAACTGTTGGAGTGTGTTGCCAATTCGTATGAATTCAAACGCTTTACTGCAGACCTTACACGTCGAAAGCCTAGCCAGCAGTATCTAGAGTATTACTTATTGTACAGAAAATTAAATTAGTATTCATTACAGTGATGGGCACATTATCATCGTGTATGAATTAGAAGATCAAAGGTCCAGCTTTCCAGAATATTACCACATTCAGTAATTCCAAAGGACATCTTAATTCACGGCATGAATATTAAGGTAGAGAGTCAAACCGCAGGTGATCATTGCATGTTGGTAAAAAGTCACTCTTTTTACAGTCTACCTTAACTTCCATGAACATAACCGGCGGCAGGAAGCGTCCTGCTTTGTGTTGAGAGTACCGAATTAGTATTCAATTTGGTGACGCGCACCGTAAATTCATGTATGAATTAGAAGATCGAGGAACAAACCGTACGGGATCATTGCCATCATCTGCGAGACACGAACGGCTAAGTCCATAGCTTGACCTATTCCAATATTCTACGAGTCAATCCATGTATTCCTGGAGTATATGCTACTAATTTGCTCCCTTGAACACTGAGCAAGACACTTGCTGCAGCGGCTTGGGCTTCGCGGAACGTATGTCCTTCTGTAAAAAGTTTGACGCCATACGAATAGGTAACGTTCTACAAAGAATTGACGTGCGACTTTAATATTCGAACCGTATATTAATGGGTCTATTGCTAATACTTTTTCATCGGATTTGTTCCCGGTGTGCTTGGTTTTAATCTCGGAACCACAGTGTATGCGAAGCTATTGACTGAAATGTTCGAATCTCAAAGACGTTGGTAACAATCTCGAACGGATTGTCTCTTGGTTTTGTAATTCATACATGACACTATGGTGCCCGTCACTAAAATGTATATTAATGAGTTTCTCTGAACACGAATTGATACTCTCGATACGGCGGTATATCTTCGCGGATGGTAAGGCTGTTGGTAAAAGTTAGACTACATTGCAACTGGTAACGTTTTCAAGCGGGGTGATACTCGATTCTAATATTCAACCCGTGGAGTAAGGTTTCTATTTCCAGTAATCTTCACTGGATTTGCTCTTGGATTACCTGCTTTGAATCTCCGAATCACAGCATATGTGACGATATTGACATTGCCCTTGGAATCTCAAGGAAGATGTTCTAGAACGGTTTGACCCTCGATCTTCTTATTCATAGTGAAGTAAAGGAGGCCGTCACAGAAATGTTTTCATGTTTCATCCTCAGAACACAAAGATATACTCTCGGTTCTGCGAGTTACCGTCTCCGAATGTTGGACTGTCGGTGAAATGTTTGACTCTATACCAATAGGTAGTGCTCTACAACGTTATGACTGGATGATTTCATATTCACACCGCGAATTATGGCGTCTATTTTCAATACTGTTCAGCGGACTTGTTCTCGGCTTTGCCTTGTTGGCTCTAGGAATCTCGGGATAGGTGAAGTTAATGACTTAGCTGTTCGGTTGTAACAGAAGGTTTGACCCTCGCTCGTCGATTTCATGTGCCCGTCGCTAAAAGGTATACTAATTCGTTCCACTGAACACAAGGTTATACTCTCGATAGAGCGCGTTAGATTTTGGATTGTAGTGTCTTCCGTAAAGCATATAACTCTATACCACTTGGCATCGTCCTCATACGGATAGTAGCTCTACTTTATTATTCTACGCGAGTATTGGGGTGTCTAATGCGAATTCTGTTCAATGGATTTACTCCCAGAGCTCCCTTTATGACGATCGCAATCACAGGATAAGTGTAGCTATATACTTAGACGTTCGACTCCCAAAGAAAGTGGGATCGTTCCTGAACGGATTTACTGCCTATTATTCTATTCATAGATGAAAAGAAGGTCAGCTAAAATATCTACAGGTCTGTTTCCGTGAGCACTAGCGAAGACACTTGCCCCAGCGTATTAGGTTCTTGGATGGTTAGGTATCCGGTAATATCTTTGACTTTATATCATCTAGTTATGTTCTCCAATGATTTGACTATCCACTATAATATTCACATCTTAATTTAAGGTGTCTATTGCCTATACTGTACAGCGGATTCACGCTCGGAATACCGGGTTCCAAGCTCGGAATCACAGGATAGGTGAAGCCATTGACCTAGCAGTGCGAATCTAATAGGAATTTGTAAAGTTCGGTACAATCATGCATATCGATCTTATTCATACATGAAATGATGGTGCCCATCACTAAAAGGAATTGCAGGTTTTGTTTTATTACACGAATTCAGACAATTTATACAGCAGGTTAGGGTATCGGAGGGTAAGGTCATCGATAAAAAGTTTAACGCTACAAGAGTATGTAACGCGCGATAAAAATATGACTATCCACTTTAATATTTGTTCCGTGAATTATAGTGGCTATTGGCAATATGGTTCTGTGGATTCACTCCCGAAGTACGTGATCTGACTCTCGGAATGACATGATATAAGTACCTGCAGATTTAGCTGTTGGTCTATAGAAGAATGTGGAAACGTTCACGCACCCTTTGCCCCTCGATCCTCCTATTTATATATGCAAATAAGGTGTCCGTGTACCAAACTGTCTACTAATTTGATCCGGTGAACACTGAGCAAGCCAATTGCTAAAGCGGGATGCGATTTCGGATGGTAAGTCCTGCGGTAAAGTGTTTGACGCTATAACAATAGTTAATGATCTACAAAGTCTTGACGCTCTACTTTAATATTCATACGGTGAATGAACGTGTCCATTGGTAATACTGGTCAGTGGATTGACTTCCGGAATATCTGGTCTGACCGTCGGAATCGCATGATAGTTATCGCTACTGAATAAGCCATCGAACCACGAAGACAATGGTAACGTTCTCGAAGGACCTTCGATCTTTCAGTTCACACATGAAACTATGGTTCCCGTATAGAAAATGTATAGTAATGTTAGTCCTTGAACACGAAAGTTTACCCTCGATGCAGCGCGTAAGGTTCGCGGATAGTAAGGAGTTCTGTATTACGTTTGACCGATAACGTTGTACAATGGTTCGACTCCCTATATTATGACTTATACCGTGATTTAGGGTGTGCACTCTCAATACTGTTCAGAGGATTTACTCCCGGCATACGTGGTATCTATCGCGGAATATCAGGATAGGTGAAGCACTTAGCCGTGTGAATCTCAAGGAGGGGGGGGGGGGGGGGGGTAACGTTCTCGGTTTGCTTGACACTTGACTCTCAAATACATACATGAAATTATGGTGACAACCAGGAAAATGTATACTAATATGCGCCTCTTATCACGTGGATATAATCTCGATACAGCGGTATGTGTTCCCAGAAGGTATGGTATTCGGAGAACGAAAGCCTTTATACCAATTGGTAATATTCTCCGACGGTTTGTCTCTCTACATTAATGTACATACCGCCGATTTATGTGTCTATAGCCAATGGTTTTATGCGGTCTTACTCCCGGATGACCTGCTTTGACTCTGGGAATCACACGATAGGTGCGCCTATTGACATAGCTGTTCGTCTCTCACAGAAGGTGCCAACGTTCTTGGTTGGTTTCGCCCTCAATCTTCTACTTCGTGCATGAATTTATGGTGCCGTCACTATAGTGTGTACTAATGTGTTTCTCCAAGGACGTAGCCATATTCTCGATAAGGCGAGTTACCTTATCGCACGGTAAGGCATTCGGTATCGTGTGTGACTTTATAGCAATTAGTTACATTCTCACACGGTGTGACGTTCTGTTTTATTATTCACTCAGCGAATTAAGGTACCCATTTCTAATACTGTACAGCGCATTTACTCCCGAAAAATCTCGATTGACTTTCGGTATCACAGCATAGGTTAAGCTATTGACTATGCTGATCGAATCTCAAAGTAGGTGGTGACTATTGCGATGGGTTTGAACCTGGATATCGTAATTCATAGATGAAATTAAGGTTGCCGTCACTAAAATGTATTACAATTTGCTTCTGCGACCACGAATTTATAATCTCGATACTGCGGGTTAACTGTTCGAAGGTAACACGTTCTGTGAGAAGTTTGACTCTATGGCAGTAATTAAAGTTCTAGAACGGTTTGGATCTGCACATTAATATTCTTACCATGAAATAGGCTGAATAAGGCCAATACTGAACAGCGCATCTACTTATTGAATACCTGGTTTGACATGCGGCATCACAGGTTAGGTGAGACTATTGACTTATCCTTTCGATCCTCAAAGAAGGTGGAATCGTTCTGGAACGGTTTGACCCTCGATCTTAATAGTTCATACATGAAACTAAGGTGCCCGACACTCAAATGAAGATTAATTTCTTTCTCTGTACACGTAGTTGATGATGCCCGTGTGATTCGCGGAAATTATCGACTTCGGTAAACGTTTCATTTTATACCAAATGGAAATGATCTGAAACGGTTTGACGCTCCCCTTTAATATTCAAACCGTGAACTAAGGTGTCTATTGCCCATACTGCTCAGCGGGATTACTCCCGGAATACTTGGATTGACTCCCCGAATTGCAGAATGAGAGAAGCTATTGACATTGCAGATCGTCCCTCACCGAAGTAGGCAACATTCTAGACCGGCTTGACCCACAATCTTGTAATTCATACAGGAAATTGATGTTCCCGTCGCTAAAGCGCGTACTAATTCTTGCCCCTGCAATCGCAGTAATACTCTCGATACAGCGGGTTACTTTTTCGGAGGTTACGGTTATCGGTAAAGCGGTTTACATCATAGAAATTGGTAACAATCTCACACAGTGTAGCGCTCTATTTTTATATTCAATCCGCGAAATATGGTGTCTATTGCCAGTACTGTACACCACAATAGCAGACGGAACATCTGGCTTGACTTTCAGTATCACAGGATATGTGAAGATATTGACTCAACCGTTCGTCTCTGACGGAAGGTGTGCAACGTTCTCGTGCGTTTTGACCCCCGAACTTCTACTTCATACATGAATTTAATGGCGACGTAACTAAGATGCATACTAAATTTGCGTCCTTCAACACGATGCTATACTCTCGATACAGTGGATTCGGTCCTTGGAAGGTAAGGCCCACGGTAAAACGATTGACCCCTATACATATATGTAACGTTCTACAACGGCTTGACATTGCACTTTAATATTCATACCGTGGATTTAGGTGTGTTATGCCCATCCTGTTCAGCGCATTTACGCCCGGAACAACTGCTTATACTCATGCTATCACAGGTTAGATGATGTTATATCGAGGACTTGTAGATGACACGGCAGTTCGAAGCTGCATTACTCTATAGTTTCAGTCAATTCCTTATCCTTGATTTTGTACCATATGCATTCTGTCCCAGTTTTCTATTTATTTATAGATACTGCAATTTACTGTTGTTGTATTTTCGTTCTTGTTCGAAATTTTTAATTTTAATGTAAAAAAAATTGTATTTCTTAGAAAAAGTGCCTTTGAAATTTGTTTAGTGCACGTTTATGACGTTACATTGTTAAAGTTATTGTTATTTTACATGATTGTCTGCATGCGTACCGACGCTTCCAGAGCGATACGCCTGGAACGGGCAAGTAGTTGCGTTGGACAGAAAGTAGCGACATTACTGGATGGTCCTCGATAATTTTTTTAACCTTGATATTGTCCAGGAAGAATTTTTTCCAAGTTTTTCATTTATTTGTACATACTGTAAGTTACTGCTGTAATAATTTGACTTCTCCTAAGGAATACAATTTCAGAAATAAAAAATTGGAGGGTTTGAATAAAAAGCGGAAATATCATAACAATAGATCACAGAATGTTGTAATAAATTGTGAATATCGAAAGAATGCATTCGGCACAATATCAAGGTTTGAGAAATTAACGGAGATAATACCGAAGTGTCGGTCCGATATGCCGAACGCACTTGAAGACCATAACAGGCGCGTCGCTCCGGTGGCGTATGTACGTATAAAGACAATTATGTAAAACGAAAATAAATTTCATCATAATATTGTCATATACGTACACTCGATTAATTCAAAAGGCACTTTCACTGATAAATACAATTTTTTAAACCAAAAATTGAAAATTTTGAAAGGAATTGGAGATATCATAACGGTAAATTACAGTACGTAAACATAAAGAGAATACTGAGAAATAATGCACACGGTACAAAACCAAGGCAGAAGAAGTTATCAAAGCGCATGCAGCACTGTCGGTCCGATATTCTGAACGCAACTGCAAGGGAATAAAGACAATTATGTAAAATGAAAATAAGTTTCATCATAATATTGACATAAACGTACACTCGACTAATTCAAAAGGCACGTTCACTGATAAATACAATTTTTTAAACCAAAAATTGAAAATTTGGAAGGAATTGGAGATATCATAACGGTAAATTACAGTACGTAAACATAAAGAGAATACTGAGAAATAATGCACACGGTACAAAACCAAGGCAGAATAAATTACCAAAGCGCGTGCAGCACTGTCGGTCCGATATTCTCAACGCAACTGCAAGGGAACTCTACCCGTGTCGCTCCGCAAGCGTAGGTACGTACACGCAAAATCGTTTAAAATAACATCAAATATAGTAAACTGATGACATAAATGTACACTCAACTGATTCCGAAGACACTTTTCATAAAATGTACAATGATTGATATTAAAAATTGGGAATTTTGGAAAAATTCGTAAGTATTAAAACAGAAAATTACAGTATATATAAATAAATGGAACAATGCGATGGAATGCATACAGTAGTATATTAAGGTTAAAGAAATTAACGTAGACCGTACAGCATTTGTCGCTCCCACCTAGCGAACGCAATTGCAAGACGAATCCAGTGCTGTCGCTCCGGCAGCGTAGATACATATAGAGACAATCATACATAATAACTAACAATTCAATAACATATTGTCATAAGCGTACACTCATAAAATCCCAAAGGTACCATTAATAAAATGTACAATGATAGGTATTAGAAGTAGGGAATTTTGAAACCAACGAAAGAATCGAAACAGTACGTTAGTGTACGTATTAATAAGTTGAAAATAGTGAAAGAATGCAAGTGGTAGAATATCAAGGCTAAAAAAATGAACATATGCCATAGAGCTGTGTAGCTCCGATATAGTGAATGCAACTACAATATAAGTCCAGCCGTGTTGTCCCGGAAGCGTAGTTACGTCTACAGACAACCGTCTAAATTAACAATAAGTTTATCCGAACAATGTTATAAAGTTACAGTCAACAAATTCGAAAGGCACTTTCACTATGGAATAAAATTTTGAAAACTAGAAATTAATAATTTTGAAAAATCGAAGATACCATATCAGTAAATGACAGCACGTCGAAATAAATAGAAAACTGCGAATGAATTCTTACGTTACAATATTAGCGATCAAGGCACTAACAATGTTCATAGGGTATTTTCGCTCTGCTCTACCGAACGCAAATGCAAGACCACGCCAGTCGTGCCACTCCGGAAGGGCTGGTACGTATGCAGGCAATCATATGAAATAACAATCAGTTTATCAAAATATTTTCGTACGCGGACACTCAACTAATTCCAAACACACTTTTCCTAAGAAATGAAAGTTTTTTTAATTAAAAATTGAAAATTTGGAGAGAAATCGGAAATGTCATAAGAGTAAATTACAGATTGCATGAATAAATATGATAATGGGGAAAATGTATACGGTGCAAAACCAAGGCGAAAGAAATTAACAAAGGCCATGCAATAGTGTCGCTCTGGAAAACCGTACGTAATTACAAGTACACTCGGATCGTGTTGATCCTCTGCGCTGCTATGCATACGGTCAAGTACCGCATCTCGACAATCCGATATATCGTATCCGACTACTATCCCACTCCAGTCGTGTGGCTCAGGGAGAGTAGGTACATATAGAAGCATTCGCACAATGTAACAACAAATTATACATGGTATGGTCATAAACGTACACTGAAGTAATTCCAAAATCGGTCTTTAAAAAAAAAAATACAATTTTTGAAATTGGTAAATGAAAATTCAGACAATATCGAAGAAATCACAGGATTACGTTACAGTACAAAGAAATAAATAACAAAGATGGGAGGAACTGCATATGGTACAAGTTGAAGGTTAAAGAAATTAACGTAGACCATCCATTAGCATTGCTCCGATGAACCATACGCAACTACAAATCCACCACAGCCCTGTCGCTCCGGAATCGTTGGTATGAAAACAGACAATCAAATAAAATAACACCAAGCTCAACAATGTGTTGCCATAAGCTTAATCTCACCTATTTCCAAGAACGCATTTACTAAGAAATAAAATTTTTTTAAAATAAAAATTGAAATTTCGTAGAAAAGCGTAAATATCAACACATAAAATTGCAGTGTGTGTTAATAACTGAAAGGCTAGGATAAAATGCATACGGCACAAAGTGGCTAAGAGGCATGGTTAAGCGATTAACGAGGACAATCCAATCGTGCCGCCCTGATAAATTGAACGATACAACAAAACCACGCCAACTGTGTTGCCCTGCATGCGTAGGTGCATGTACAGACAATCATGTAAAATAAAATTATTCTTAACAATATAATGTCATAAACGTGCACTGAACTAATTTCATAGGCGCTTTTACTAAGAAATACAATTTTTATACATGAAAATTAAAAATTTCGAACAAGAACGAAAATATAACAACAGTAAATTGCAGTATCTATAAATAAATAGAAAACTGGGACAGAATGCATATGGTACAAAATCAGGGATAAAGAATTGACTGAAACCATAGAGTAATGCAGCTTCGAACTGCCGTGTCATCTACAAGTCCTCGATATAACATCATCTAAACTGTGGTAGCATGAGTATAAGCAGTTGTTCCGGGCGTAAATGCGCTGAACAGGATTGGCATAACACACCTAAATTCACGGTATGAATATTAAAGTGCAATGTCAAGCCGTTGTAGAACGTTACATATATGTATAGGGGACAAACGTTTTACCGTGGGCCTTACCTTCCAAGGACCGAATCCACTGTATCGAGAGTATAAAATCGTGTTGAAGGACGCAAATTTAGTATGCATCTTAGTTACGTCGCCATTAAATTCATGTATGAAGTAGAAGTTCGGGGGTCAAAACGCTCGAGAACGTTGCACACCTTCCGTCAGAGACGAACGGTTGATTCAATATCTTCACATATCCTGTGGTACTGAAAGTCAAGCCAGATGTTCCGTCTGCTATTGTGGTGTACAGTACTGGCAATAGACACCATAAATCGAGGATTGAATATTAAAATAGAGCGCTACACTGTGTGAGATCGTTACCAATTTCTATGAAGTAAACCGCTTTGCCGTTGACCGTACCCTCCGAAAAAGTAACCCGCTGTATCGAGAGTATTACAGCGTTTGCAGGGGCAGGAATCAGTACACGCTTTAGCGACGGGAACATCAATGTCACGTATGAATTAGAAGATCGTGCGTCAAACCGGTAGAGAACGTTACACCTTCTGTGAGAGACGAACGGCTAAGTCAATAGCCGCACATATCCAGAGATGCCGACAGTCAGGCCAGGTATCCAGTGAGTAAACCTGCTGAACGGTATTAGCAAATAACACCTTAATTCACGGCTTGAATATTACAGTACGGTGCCAAGGCGTATGAGAACGATGCCGATTTGTACAACGTCAAAAGTTTACCGGAGGCGTTTACTTCCGCGAATCTGAACGGCTTCATCGAGACTATAACCTCGGTTTCTGTGAAGGAAATTAGTATTAATTTCAGTGACGGGCACATTAACTTCATATATGTATTAGAAGGTCGTGCGTCAAACACCTTGGGAACGTTACCACCATCTGTTCGACACCAACTGCTGCTCCAACGGCTAGTCCTATCCTGTAGTTGGTAGAGTCAAACCAGGTATTCCTGAACTAATTCCGAGTTGCATACCAGCAATTCCGATGGTAATCCGCTGAACAGTTTTGGAAATAGGCAGCTTAATGCGTGGTATAAATAATAAAGTGTCGAGTCAAACCGGCGGATAACGATATGAATTCGTATGAAGTAGTTATTCTTACCGAATACCTAACCATCCGAGAAGCAACCCGCTGTATCGAGAGCGTAATATCATGTTCAGAGATGCAAACTATTATGCATTTTACTGACGGTCGGTGTATTTGCATGTATGAATTAGAAGATCGCTGGTCGAACCATTCGGGAATGTTACCACCCACTTCGAGCATCGATCGTCTAAGTCAATGGCTTCACCTATCCTGTGATTCCGAGGGTAATACCAGATATTCCGGTAACAAATACCCTGAACAGTATTGCCATTAGACACCATAGTTAACGGCTTGAATACTAATGCAGAATACCAAACCGTTGTAGAACGTTACCTATTACTATAAAGTAGAGCGTTTTACAGAAGGACTTATCCTTCGAAAATCTCCCCCGCTGTAACGAGAGTATAACTTCGAGTACAGAGAGTGAAATTAGTATACATAATATAGACGGGCACCATTGTTCTGTGCATGAATTAGAAGATCACAGGTCAAACCGTTGACACCTTTGCCACGTTCGCTGAGAGTGGATGGAGTAGATGTTAAGACAATAGCATCTGCTATCCGGTGATTCCGAAAGTAAAACCAGGTATTTCGGGAGAACATCAGCTGGACAATATATTTCACGGTATGAATATGAAGGTGGAGCGTCCAACGGGTATAGAGCTTTATGTTTTAACTTAGAGTCAACCTTTTTACCGCGGGCCGTACCATCCGAGAAGCCCAAACCGCTGCAGCAATGTCTTGCTCAATGTTCAAGGTAGCAAATTAGTAACATTTACTTCGGGGATACATGGTTTGACTCTTAGAATATTTGAATACGTCAAGCTATGGACTTAGCGGTTCGTCTCTAAGAGAAAGTGGTAACGTTCTCGAATGGTTTGACCCTCGATTTAATAAGTAATACATGAAATTATGGTGCCTAGAACAAAAAGTCATACTAACTTGCTTCTCTGATCACGAAGCCACACCCTCTATAGAGCTGGTTAGCTTCTGAGATGGTAAGGCCATCGGTGAAGTGTTAATCTCTATACGAATATGTAAAGATCTACAGCGGTTTGATGATCTGCATTATTATTCATACCGTGAAATAAGCTGTCTATTGCCAATACTGTTCAGCGAATTAGTCCAGGAATACCTGGTTTGGCTCTCCGAATCCCTGGATAGGTGAAGCTATTGACATAGTCGTTCGACTCTGAGAGAAGAGGACAACATTCTCGAGCGGTTTGACACTCTATCTTGGAATTCATACCTGTAATTAAGGAGCATGCCATCAAAATGTATACTAATTTGCTTCTCTGAACACGAAGTAATTCCCTCGATACACGGGGTCAGCTTCTCGGAAGGTAAGGCCTCCTGTAGAAAGATTGACTTTATAGGAATAGGTAACATTGTACAACAGTACGACGGTCTCCTTTAATACTCATACCGTGAGTTCAGGTGTCTAATGCCAATAATTTTCAGCGGACATGCACCCAAAATACCTGGCTTAACTGTCGGAATCACAGGATTGGTGAAACTATTGACTTCGTCATTCGATTCTCAGAGATGGTGGGAATGTTGACGAACGGTTTGGCTCTCGATTATTCTATGCGAATGTGAATGTAGGGCAATCGTCTGCTAAATCGTCTACGAATCTGTGAACACATTGCAACACATTCAACACAGCGGGTTAGGTTCTCGGAAGGTAAGGTAATTGGTAAGAAGGCAGACCTTATTGAAATTGTTAATGTTCTCAAACGGGTAATCCATGTACTTTAACCTTCATACCACGCGATATGGTGCCTATTGCAAAACTGTTCATCGGATTGACACCCGCAATATGTGAGTTGACTCGCGACAGGAGAGGTGAAGCTATTGAGTATTGACCGTTCCAGACGTGAGGAGGGAGGGATCGCTCTCGAAATGTTTGTGTCTCGATTATTCTTTTCATACATAAAGGTAAGGTTTCCGTTTGCTAAAATGTCTACTAATATGTTTCCGTGAGCACTAAGCATGATAATCGCTACATCGGATAGGTGCTTAGGAGGTATGGCCTTCGGTAAAACGTTCAACCTTATTCCCATTGGTAACGCACTCAAACGGTTTGACTCTCTACCTTAATATTCAAGTCATGAATTACGGTGCCAACTGCCAATACTGTTCAGCGGATTCACTCCCGTGGTACCTGTTTGACTCTCGAAACTGCATGCTTAGTGATGTTTATTGACTTAGTTGTTCGTCTCTCACAGAAGGTGGCAACGTTCCCGAGCGGTCCGACACTCGATATTCTGAGTCACTCATGAAGTTACGGTGCGCGGCACTAGGATGCATACAAATTTATTTCCCGGCACAAGTGAATATACTCTCGATACAGCGGGTGATGTTAGCGGAAAGTAAGGCCCCCGGTATAAAGATAGACTGTCTACGAAGATGTAACCTTCTACAACAGTTTGCGTGCGTACATTGCCAATGCTATTGCGAATACAGTTCAGCGGACTTACCCCCGGAGTACCAAGTTTGACTATCGGGGTAACAGGATCGGTGAGGCTATGGCCATAGCCAGGCGACTCTTAAAAGTGGTGTTAACGTTCTCGGACCGTTTGGCACTCGACCATCTATTTCATGTATCAAATTAAGATGCTCGTCACTATAATGTATACTCGTGTGTTTCCCTAAGCACGTAGATATACTCTCGATACTGCTGGTTCGCTACTCCGACGGTAAGGCAATCGGTGAATCGTTTGACTTTATTGCAATTATTATCGGTTTCGCGCGGCGTGATGCTCTATCTTAATATTCACTTCGCGAAATATGGTACCAATTGCCAATGCTGTACAGCGGACTTACTTCCGCAATACGTGGTTTGACTCTTGAAGTCGCAGGATACGTGAAATTATTGACTTGGCGGTTCGACTCTCGCTGAAGGTTGCAACGTCCACGATCGGTTTAGCCCTCGATCTTCTAATTCGTGTATTAAATTAAGGTGCTTGTCAATCAAATGCATACTAATTAGCATCGCTGGACACGAAGCTAGTCTGACGATTAGGCGGGTTAACTTCCCGGCAGGTAAGGTCTTCTGTAAAAAGTTTGACACTATACCAATTCGTAATCTTCTACAATGGTTTGAAATCAATGGTTTCTGGAGCTTAATATCTATCCCGTGAAACAGGGTGTACGAAGCCAACAATGGAAAGCAAAATTACGCCCGGAATGCCAGGTTTGACTCTCGGGATCACGGAGTAGGAGAAATTACTGACTTAGCCGATCGTCTCGCACAGAATGTGCCAAATTTCTCGAACGGATTGGCTGTCTACTTTTTTATTCAGGCCGTGAATTATGGCGTCCATTGGATGTACTGTCCATCGCATTTACTCCAGCAATACCTGGTTTGACTTTCCGAATCACGCGGTAGGTGAAACTTTTCACCTAGCCGTTTGACTTTCAAATGAGGTGGACACGTTCACTGACGATTTGAACCTACGTCTTTCAATTGATAAATGACATTAAATTGCCCGTCTTCTAAAGAGCCTACTAATCTGTTTCCTTGAACAGTAAACAAGTCATATTCGGCAGCGGAGTATGTTCTCGGAGGCAAGGTATCCGATACAAACTGTGAACATGTAATAGTAGGTACCGTTCTATGGTGTTTCGAATATCTATATTACTATTTATACCCTAAATTAAGTGGTCTATTGCCAATACGGTACTGCGGATTTACTCCCGGAATTCTTGGTTTCGTCCTCGTAGTCGCAGGATAGCTGAAGCTATTGACCTAGACGTTCGACGCCCAAAGAAGCGTTCGCTCTTTAAAAGTTTGACACTCGATCTACTAATTTGTACATGAAATTAAGTTTCTCCTCACTAAAATGTATACCAGGTAGCACCTCTGAGACCGGTTGTATACTTTCGATACAGCTGGTCAGTATTTCGGAGGGTAAGACACTATGTAAGGATATTAACCCTACACGAATAGGTAATGTTCTACTACGGATTGACGGCCAGCTTTAATATTTGTATCGTGAATTGTGGTGTCCATGGTCAAGACTGTACAGCGCATTTACTCCCGGCATATCTGGTTTTCCTTTTGGAACCCCAAGGTATGTGTCATAGCCGATCGTCTCACACAGTAGGTGGTAATTTTCACGAAGAGTTTGACACTCGATTTTCTAATTCATGCATGAATTTAAGGAGCTGTCACTGAAGTGTATACTAATATGTTTCCCTAAACACGTAGCTATATTCTCGATACGGTGAGTTAGCTTCTCCGTCGGCAAGGCATTCGGTGAAACGTTTTGACTTTATTGCAGATAGTAACGTTCACACACTGTGTGACGCTCCATTTTAATATTCACTTCGCGAATTAATGTGTCCATTGCCAATAGTATACAGCGGATTGATTCCTGGAATGCCTGGTTTGACTATCGGAGTAACAGCATATGTGAAGCTATTGACTTAGCTGTTCGACATAGAAGAAGGTAGTAACGTTTTCGAACGGTTCAACCCACGATCTTCGAATTAATACATGTCATTCAAGTGCCAGTCCCTGAAGTGAATACAAATTTGCATCTCTGAGCTCGTCGTTATACATCGGATGCAGCGGGTTACGCTTTCGGATGGTAAGGCCTGCAGTAAAACGATTTACTTTATACCATTTGCTAGCTTTCTCAAACGGGTGGTCGCCCAACATTAATATTAAAACTGTGAAATAAGGTGACTATTGCCAATACTGAACAGCGCATTTACTGAGGGAATACCAGGTTTGCCTATCGGAATATCAGGTTAGGTGAAGCTATGGCCTTGGCCATGCGATTCTCAAAATAGGTGGTAACGTTCTCAAACGTTTTGAACATCGAACTTCTTATTCATACACGAAGTTGCGGTGCGCGACACTGAAAAGAATACTAATGTTGTTCTCAGAACACGAAGTTATACTCTCGATCCAGCGGGTTAGTTTTTCGGAGGATAAGGTCTTCGGTAAGAAGTTTGTCACTATACAATTGAAAAATGTTGTACAACGGCTTCTCTCTCTAGCTTAATATTTATACCCTGGAACAGGGTCTCTATTGCCAATATTCCACAGCCGATTTACTACTGGAATATGTCGTGTGACTCTCAGACTCAGAAAATATGTGAAGCTATTGACTTTGCCGTTCGATCCTCAATAATGTGGCTAATGTTCGTAAAGGGTTTGACTCTCAATCTTCTAACTCATTCGTGAAATTAGGGTGCCCGTTGCTAAAATGCATACTAACTTGTATCTCTGATTACGAAGTAATACTCTCTATTCCGCGGATTAGGTACTTGGAGGGTATGGTCTTCGGTAACACGTTTACCTTTATAGCATGTTGTGACGTTCTCAAACGGTTTCACGCTCTATACTGATATTCAAACCGCGAGTTATGGCGTCCATTACCTATACTGTGTACTTCGGATTGTCTCCCTGTATACCTGGCTTGCCTATCGGAATAGCAGGATACGTGTAGCTATTGAATTGGCCTCTTGGCTCCCAAAGAAGATGGGATCGTTCGCGATCGGTTTGACTCTCGATAATTCCGTTCGTACATGACAATAATGTGTTCTTCTGCTATAATGTCTACTAATTTGCTTCCGTGAACAATATGTAAAGCTCTGCCTACAGCGGGTTGAACTACGCGGGAGGTAAGGCCTTCGGTAAAAAGTTTGATTCCATACGAATAGGTAAAGGTCCACATCGGTCTTTCGCTCTACTCTAATATTGGAACCCTAAACTAAGGCCTCAATTAGCAATTCGGTGGAGCAGACAGACACCCGGAATTCCTGGCTTCACGATCGGAATAACAGGATGCGTGATGCTTTTGATTTATCTGATTGACACTCAAATATGTTGCGTAACGTTCTCACACGGTTTGACGGTCTACCTTAATATTCATACCGCTTGGTTAAGCACATTTATTGCCAACGTTGATCAGATGATTTAATCCTGGAATACGTGCCTTGACCCACGATATCACAGGACAGGTGTAGCTATTGACCCAGCTGTTCGTCTCTCAAAGAAGGTGGTATCGATCTCGAACTGTTTGATGCTCGATCGTCTAATTCATATATGGTGTTAACGTTTCCGTCTACTTAAACGTCTACCAATTTGTTCCTACTTATTCCTGCATGAAATGAAGGTGCCCATCTCTAGAATAAACAGTAATTTGTTTCTGTGGACACAATGTTAAACCCACGATACAGCGGGTTATGTTCTCGGAAGGTAAAGTGTCTGGTAAGGAGTATCAGCGATCTACAAATTTGTTAGGTTCGCTAACGTATTGACGCTATACTTTGATATACAAACTGTGAACTAAGGTATCCATTGCCAATACTGTTCAGCGTATGTGCTTCTGAGAGACCACGTATTGCTCTCGGAATCGCAGGACTGGTGAAGCCATTGTAATGCATGTGCGATTCTCATGGAAGATGGAAACGTTCACGAGAGGTTTCACACTCGGTTTTCTCATTCATAGATGAAACTGAAGTGCCCCACTCTGCAATGTACAGTAATTTGTATCCCTGAGTACGAAGTAATACTCTCGAAATAGCGGGTTAGCATCTCCGAAGGTATGGCTATCTGTGAAGTGTTTTACTCTATTCCAATGTGTAACGTTCAACATCGGTTTGACGGCCTGCTTTAATATTCAAACCGTGAGTTAAGGTATCTATTGCGAATACAGTTCAGCGTATTTACTCCCGGAGTACATGGCTTGACTCGCAGAATCATACGATAGATGAAGCTACTGTCTTAGGCGTTCGACTTTAAGGAATGTGGTATTGTTTTCGAAAGGTTTGGCACTCGATCATGTAATTCGTACATGGAGTCCAACCGCGGGACAACATTATCAGTTAAAGGAAAGTAATTCTTTTTAACCAATACGTTACCATCCGCGAATCTATCCCGCTGCAGCGTGTGTCTATTTTAATTTTCACGGAATCAAGTGTGTAGTCATTTTAGCAGACGGATACCGCATTTTTATGCATACATAGAAGAACAATCTAGAGTCAAATCGTTCGAGAACGATCACACATTCCATACAGAAAAAACGGCTAAGTCAATAGCTTCACCTATCCTGATATTTCGATAGTCAAATCGGGTGTTCTGGAAGTCAATCCGCAGTACACTATTGGCAATGGACGCCGTAGTTCACGGATTGAATATTAAAGTAGAGCGTGGAAAAGTTTGAGAACGTTGCCAGATGTTATAAAGTCAAAGGTTTTACGAATTGCCTTACCTTCCGAGAATCTAATACGCTGCAGCGAGTGTGTTTGCTTCTTTTAAGCGGAAACAAATTGGTATATTTTGTAGTGACTGGCACATTAATTTCATGTATGAATAAAAAGATCGAGTGTCAAACCTATCAACAACGTTTCGTCCTTCTTTGAGTATCGAACTGCTGATCTAA
Organism: Lasioglossum baleicum; assembly: GCF_051020765.1. NCBI lineage: Eukaryota > Metazoa > Arthropoda > Insecta > Hymenoptera > Halictidae > Lasioglossum > Lasioglossum baleicum. The sequence goes on along the minus strand of NW_027469195.1, from coordinate 234,771 downwards.
CAGATTCATCTACCCTGGAAATATGAGAGTCAATCCTGGCACTCCAGGAGTAAATCCGCTGGAAAGTATTGGCAATGGGCATTATAATTCACTTGATGAATATTAAAGTAGGTCGCCAAACCGTTGATGAATGTTACTTGCATCTCTGCAGTCAAACTATTTACCGAAGGCCTTACCATGCGATAAGCACATACCGAAGTAGGAAGTGCCCCTCTTAGTGTGCATAGAGACATATTAGTAAACATTTTAGCAGACGGACACTTTATTTTCATGTAGATATATCAATATGGAGAGTCGAACTGATCGAGAAAGCTGCCACCTCCTTTGAGAGACGAACGGCAAAGTCAATAGCTTCACCTATTATGTGATGCGAAGAGGCAATCCAGGTATTCTGGTAGTAAATCCTCCGAACACTATGGGCAATAGAAACATTAATTCACGGATTGAATATTAAAGCTGTGCATCAAACCGTGGCACATATTTACTTATTCGTATAGACCCAAACCTTTCACCGAAAACCTTACCTTCCGTGAAGCCAACCCTCTGTACCGAGAGTAAAAGTTCGTTTTCAGACAAGCAAGCTAGTATACATTTTCATGACCGGCTCCTTAACTTCACGCACGAATTAGAAAGTCAATGGTCAAACCGTTGGAAAACTTAACCACCTACAGTGACTGATGACCAGCAAAGCCTGTGGCTTCAACTATCCTGTGACTCCGAAAGTCAAACCAGATGTTTGAATATTCAGGTAGTGCGTCAAACGGTTTTAGAGCATTGCCGATTGGTATAAAGTCAAACAATATACCGATGACCTTGCCTTCGGAGAAGCTAATCCGCCGTTTCCAGAGTATAACTTCGAGTTGTATAGAATGATTTTGGTATACATAATAGTGACGGCATCTTAATTTCATGTATGAATTAGAATGTCGACGGTAAAACAGTTCGAGGACGCTACCACATTCTGTGAGAGACGAACGCCGAAGTCAATAGCTACAGATATCCTGTGTGTCCGAGAGTCATTCCTGGTGTACCAGGTGTAAATCCGCTGAACAGTATTGGCAACTGACATATTAATTAACGGTTTCAATATTAAAGTATGGCGTGATACAGTTGTTGATCGTTAACTATTCCTATCGGGTTAAACTATTTACCGAAGGCCTTACCTTCCGAAAAACTGACTGGCTGTACAGAGAGAGTAACATCATGTTCGGGGAAACGAATTATTATACATATATGAGACGGCAGCTTAATTTAATGAACGAATTAGAAGATCGAGGCTCAAACCTGTAGATAATGAAGCCATCTTCTTTGGGATTCGAACGGCGAAGTTAATAGCTTCGCGTATGCTAGGCTTACGAGAGTCAAACTAGGTACTCCGGGAGTAAATGCCCCGTACAGTGTAGGCATTAGACGCCTTAATTCTCGGAATAAATATTAAAGCAGACCGCATAGTGTTATAGAGCTTTTCGCATTTGTAATTTTAGTGATGTGCACCATATTTTCATGTCTGACATAGTAGATCGAGTGCTAAAGCCTTCCAGAACGTTACCCCCGTTTTTGAGAGTCGAGACAAGAATCGTTATGTCAATAGCTTCACCTGTCCAGTGATTTCGGGAGCAAAACCAGTTATTCCGGCAGTAAATCTACTGGGAATTATAATCAAGAGACACCATAAGTCACCGTATGATTATCAAAGTACATTGTCAAACCGTTGAAGATCGTTACATGTTGGTATATTGTAAAATTTTTACCCCAGGCCGTACCTTCCGCGAAAATCTCGCGCTTCTTCGAGAAAATAACTCAGTGTTTAGAAATAGAAATTAGTATTCATTTCAGAGACTGGCACCTTATCCTAGTGTATGAATTAGAAGATCGAGTGTCAAACTAAGTCAATGTTAAAATAGCTTCACCCATTCTGCGATTCGGTGAGTCAAACCAGGTACTCCTGGAGTATATTCGCTGAGCAGAATTGCCAATAGGCACACTCATTCGCGGACTGAACATTGAAATGGAGCATCACACCATGAGAGCGCTACTAATTCCTATATAGTCGAACGTTCTACCGAATGTCCGTCTGAGAATTACCGTCTGAGAAGCTAAACAGCCGAATCGAGAGTATCGCTACGTGACTACGGAAACACACTAGTATACTATTTAGTGACGTCACCTCAAGTTCACATATGAATTAGAAGATCGAGGGTCAATACATTCGAGAACGTTGCCGCCTTATGTGAGAGACGATCCGCTATGTCAGTACCTTCACCCACCCTGCGATTCCGAGAGCTAGACCAGGTATTCCGGGAGTAAATCCGCTGAACAACATTGGTAATGAACAACTTCATTAACGGTTTGAATATTAAAATTTTGCGTCAATCCGTATCAGAACGTTACCAAATGCTATATAGTCAACCGTTTTGCTGAAGACCTTACCATCCGATAAACTAACCCGCTATATCGAGAGTTTAACATCGTGTTCAGTGGGACGAATTAGTATACGCTTTCGCGACAGGACCATTAATTTCAAGTACGAATTAGAAGATCGAAGGTTGAACTGTACGATACCGTCACTACCTTCTACAAGAATCAATCGGCTAAGTCAATAGCTTCAGACACCCTGTTTCCGAAAGGCAAACCAGGCATTCCGAGAGTTAATAAACTGTGCACTATTGGCAATGGACACCTTACCACACGATTTGAATATTGAGGTGCACGATCTATCCCTTGTAGAACGTTACCCACTGGTATAATGTCAAAAGGTGTACCGAAGACCATACCATCCATTAACATAACCTGTTGCATCGAGAGTATAACTTCGTGATCAGAGATACAAATTGGTATATACATTAGCCGCGTGCACCTTAATTTCATGTATGAAATAGATGTTGAGCTGTCAATCCGTTCGGGAAAGTTACCGCCATCCTCGAGATTCAAAGGGCTAACTCAATAGATTCGCATAACCCGTGGTTACGTGAATCAAACTGGTTATTCCAGGAGTAAATGCACCTGACAGTATTGCCAAAAGAGACCTTAAATCACGGTTTGATATTAAAATAGTTCGGGAAACCGTTTAAGACCGACACCAATTGCTACACACAGAAACATTTGACCCAAGGCCTTACATTCAGTGGACATGTCCCGATGCATGGGGGGTACAACTTCGTGTTCAGAGAATAAAATTCGTCCTCTTTTCAGTGACGGGCGCCATAGTATCATGTATGAATAAGAAGATCGTTGCTCATATGTCTCCAGAAGGTTACCACCATTTTTGAGAGTCACACAGTTAAGTCATTATCTTCACCCAACCTGTGCTGCCGAAACTCAAGCCAGGCATTCTAGGAGTACATCCGCAGGACAGCATTGGCAATGGACACCTAAATTCTCGGTATGAGCATTAAAGCAGGGAGTCAAATCGTCAGAGAACATTTACAATTTCTGTAAAGTCACTCTTTTTACAGAAGACGATATCTTCCGAGAACGTATCCCGCTGTATCCGGAGTATAACCTCGTGATATGAGAAGCAAGTTAGTATACATTTTAGTGGAGGGCACATTATTTTCAAGTACGAATTATAAGAGCGATGGTCAATCCGTTCCATAACGTTACATCCTCCTTCAAGAGCCTAACATCCTGATAAATAGTTACACCTATCCTGCGATTCCGATTGACAAACCAGGTTCACCGAGAGTAATTTCGCTTAACAGTATTGACAATAGATATGTTAATTCACGATATGAATGTTAAAGCAGATCGTCAAACCGTTGGAGAACGTTCCCTACTGGCATAGCGTCAAACCTTTTATCGAAAGCCTTCCCTTCCGAGATGCTATCCCGCTATATCGTGTGTATAACACCGTGATCAGTGGAACAAATTACAATACATTCTAATGACGGGCACCTTAACTTCATGTATGAATTAGAAGGTAGAGAGTCAAGCCGTTCGAGAACGTTGCCACCTCCTTTGAAAATCGAAAGGATATATCAGTAGCTTCACCTAATCTATGAATCCGAGCGTCAAATGATGTATTCCGATACCAAATCTGCTGTATAGAATTGTCATTATATACCCTGTTTCGAGGTATTAATGTTAATGTAGATAGACAAACCGTTGTGGTACGTTATCTATTCCTACAGAGTCCGACTTTTTACTGAAGGCCTTACCTTCCAAGAAGTTAATCTGCTGTATCGATAGTACAACTTCGTGTTCCGAGAAGGAAATTAGTATTCATTTTAGCGACGGGCACCTCAATTCCATGTACGAAATAGATGGTCAAGTGTCAAACGGTTCGGGAACGTGAGCACCTTCTTTTGGTGGCGAACGGCTAAGTCAATAATTTCGAGGGTCCTGTGATTCCGAAAGACAAACCAGATATTCCGGGAGTAAATACGCTGTACTGTATTGGCAATAGATACATTGATTCGCGGTGTCAACACTAAAATAGAGCGTCACACCATATGTGAACGTTATCAATTGCTATAACGCCAAACGTTTTACAGAAGTCCCTACCTTCAGCGCACTTCACACGCTTCATCAAGGGTATAACTCCGTGTGCAGAGACTGAAATCAGAATTCATTTCAGTAGCGGGCACCTCTTCTTCGTGCATGAATTAGAAGATCGAGGGTCAAACCACGTGAGAACGTTGCCACCTTCTGTGAGAGACGAGCGGCTATGTCCATGGTTTCACATATCCTGCGATTCCGAGAATCAAAGCAGGTATTCCGGAAGTAAATACGCTAAACAGTTTTGGCAATAGACACCTTAATTCATGGTATGTATACTGAAGCTGACCGTGATAACGTTGTAGAACGTTATCTAATGCTATAGAGTCAAACTCTGTATCGAAGTGTTAAAGTGCCCGTCACTAATGTATCTACTAATTTGTATCGCTGCACACGAACTTATATCATTGATGTTGCGGATTATGTTCTCTGAAGGTGAGGTATCAGGTAAATAGAATGTCCTTATGCCAATTGTTAACGTTCTCAAACGGTTTTATGTTCGAATTTTATAATCATACCGTGAATTCAGGTGTCTACGGATAATACCGTCCAGCTGATTTACTCCTGGAATACGCAGTTTGTCTCTCGGAATCACAAGAATATCTGAAGCTATTTACTTAGCTGTTCGAATATCATAGAAGGCGGATATAGTCACAAACTGTTTTACACTCGACCTTCTAATTCATACATGCAATTTAAATGCCGTCTCTAAAATGTATACGAATGTGTTTCTCCAAACACGATGTTATACTGTCGATAGAGCTGGTAAGTTTTCCGGGGGATAAGGCATTCTATAAGGAGTCTAACCCTACACTAATAGGTAATCTTCCACAACGGATTGACGGCCTTCCTTAATATCCAAACCGTGAATTATGGTGTCAATTGACAATTTTCTTCAGCGGACTTTCTCTCGGTTTTCCCGTCTTGCGTCTCGGAATCACGGTATAGGCGATGCTATTGACGCAGCCGTTCGACTCTCACAGAAGGTTGTAACGTTGTCGAAAGGTTTCACTCTCGATTTTCTAATTCATGCATGAAATTACGGTGCTTGTCAATCAAATGGATACTAATTAGCTTCGCTGGACACGAAGTTATACTGACCATAAGGCGGGTGAGTTTCGTGGATGACATGGCCGTGTGTAAAACGTTTCACATTATTCCAGTCGGTAGCGCTCTCAAATGGTTTAGCGCTCTATTTTAATATTCAAACCGTCAGTTTATGTGTCTGTTGGCTATACTTTTCAGCGCATTTGCTAGCGGAATACCTGGTTTGACTCACGGAATCGCAGTATGGGTGAAGGTATTAACCGTCCGTCTCTCACAGATGGTCGTAATGTTCTGGAGCGGTTAGACACTCGATCTTTCAATTCAGACCTGAAATTAAGGTGCTCCACGCTAAAATATATACCACTTCGTACCTCTGAACACGGTGTTATACTTTCGATACAGTTGGTCAGTTTTTCGGAGTGTAAGGCGTTGTGGAAGAAGTTTAACCCTACACGTATAGGTAATGGTCTGCAAAGGCTTGATGGGCTGCCTTAATATACAAACCTTGAATTGAGGCGCCTATTGCCAATAGTGCTCAGCGGATTTACTCCCGGAGTACCTGGTTTGCCTCTCGAAATCGCAGTATATGTGAAACTGTTGGCTTAGCTGTGCCACTCTCATGAACGGTGGTGACGTTCCCCAGGTGATGGTCTCTCGATTTTGCTATTCAAGCATGAAAATAAGCGGTTCCCCTGCCAAAATGTCTAGAGATATGTTTTTGCGCGAACAGTATACACGACACGCCCTGCAACGTGTTTGCTTCCCTGAGGGCATGGTATTTGGTATAAAGTATGACTTTATATCAATTGATGTTTTCCGACGGCGTGCATTTGAACCTCAATTTTCAGAACGAGAATTAATGTGTCTACCGCCAGTACTGTCCTCCGTACTTGGTCCCGGAATGCCTGGTTTGACTCTCAGAATCACAGTATAGATGAAGCTTGTGACTTAGACGTTCGATTCTCAATGACGGTGGTAACGTTATAGAACGGATTGACGCTCGATCTTCTAATTCATACATGGAGTCAAAGTTCCCGCCACTGAAATAGATACTATCATCTTTCCCTGAACACGAAGTAATATTCTCTATGAGGCGGGTGGTATTCGCGGCAGGTTGCGCCTTCAGTAAAACGTCTGACTTTATAACAATTGGTAACCTTCTCAAAGGGTGTGACGCTCTATTTTAATATCCAACCCATAAACTGTGGCGTCTATTCCCAATACTGTTCAGCGGAATATCTCTCGGAATTCCTGGTCTGACATTCGGAATCACAGGGTAGGTGAAGCTATTGACTTAGCCGTTCAATCCTCAATGAAGGTGGCAACGATCTCGAACGGATTGACAATCGACCGCCCAGTTAATCCGCCCGTCTGCTAAATTGCCTACTAATTTGTTGGTCTGAACACGAAGTTATACACACGATACAGCTGGTCATGTCCTCCGAAGGTAGGGATTCCGGAAAGGAATATGACTTTATACCAATGCGTAACGATTTCAAACAGTTTGTCTCTCTACTTCAATACTCATATCGCGAATTAACGTTTCTATTCCCGACACTGTGCAGCGGATTTACTGCTGCATCAACAGGCTTGACTCTCGTAATGGCAGGATAGGTGAAGCTAGTGACTTTGCCCATCGGCCGACAGAGAAGGTGGCAACGTTCTCAAACGGTATGTCCCTCGATCTTCTATCTCATACGCGATACTCAGGTGCCTGACACGAAAGTGTGTACTAATTTGTTTCTTCGATCACGAATATATACTCTCGGTGGAGCGGGATAGGATCTCGGAAGGTAAGGCATTCGGTAAATAGTTGGACTACATGCCAATACTTAACGATCTGCAATGGTGTGAATCTGAACGTTATTTTTCGTACCGTGAACTAAGGTGTTTATTGCCAGTACAGTACAGCGTATTTACTGCCGGAATACCAGGTTTGACTCTCGAAATTATAGGATAAGTGAAGCTATAGACTTAGCCGTTCGACCTTCAAAGATGATGGTAACTTTCGCACACTCGATCTTCTGTTTTATTCATGAAATTATGTGTCCGTCACTAAAATGAACGATAATTCGTTGCTTTGATCTCGCTGCTATACCATCGATACAGCGGGGTAGGTTTTCGGAGGGTAAAGCCTTCGGTGAAGCGTTTGACTCTATACCAATTGGTATCGTTCTCCAACGGTTTGACGCTCGATCTTCTTATTCATACCTGAAAATACGGAGCCAGGCAGTAGAATAGAAATTAATTTGTAACTCTGATCGCGAAGCTATACTCTCGATGCAGCGGGTTAGTTTTTCGGAGCGAAAGGTCGGTGCTAAAACGTTTGACATTATATCAACTGGTAATGCTCTCAAACAGTTTGACGCTCTATGTTAATATTCAAACTGCGAATTAAGGTGTCTACTCGGAATATTGTTTAGCGGACTTATTTCCCGGTTTTCCTGGGTTGACTCTCGGAATCACGGGATAAGTGAAGTTATTCACATGGCCGTTCGACTCTCAAAGGGGGCGGTAATGTTCATGATCAGTCTGCCTCCCGATCTTCTAATCCATACACGAAATGGGTGTGCCCGTCACTAAAATGTCTACTAATTTGCTTCTCGGATCACGAAGTTAAACCGTCAATATAGCGGGTTTGGTTCTCGGATGGAGTGGCCTAGGGTAAAAAGTTAGACTGTATACGAATGGGAAAAGTTCTAGAACGAACAGCGAATGATGGTATGGCAGATCGAGCAACACTACTGTATGGTCACCGTTAATTTCTTAAGACTTGATTTTGAACCGCAAGCAAGTCTTTCTCATTTTTATATTTATATACAATTACTGCAATATACTGTAATGGGGATTACAATTTTATTCGAAATTGTCTATGTGTTGAAAAAATTGTATTTCTGAATGGAAGTGGCTGTGGAACTAGTTTAGTGCACGTTTATGACATTATTTTGTTATTCTTACTGTTATTTTATACAGATGCCTGATGCGCACCTACGCTTCCAGAAAGACACAGCTGTAATGGCTTTGTTGTTGCGTACGGCAGATCGGAGCGGCATACTGGATGGTCTTCGTTTTTTCGTGTAACAAGGGCTTTGAACCCTACCCATTTTGTCTCACGTTTTCTATTTATTCATACGTTCTGTAGTTTGCTGTTATGAAATTTTCTATTTTCTTCGAAATTATAAATGTTTATTTTAAAAAATTGTATTTTTTAGTAAAAGTACCGTTGGAATTAGGTGTGAGTACGTTTATGACAATATTTTGTTAAGTTCTTGGGTATTTTATAGGATTGCCTCTATACGTATCTGCTTTTCCGGAGTGGCACGGCTGCTGTGGTCTTGTAGTAGCGTTCATGAGATCGGTGGGTTACTGCTGTATATTCTTTGTATATAATTTTAATAATAATATTGTACAATATTAATTCATTCATAGTCATGTATTAAATTTCATATGCTGTAATTCAGTGTTATGGAACGTACGATTTGTCATAATTATAAACTTTTGACTAGAAATTTGTAATACCTTGTAAACGTGTCTTTGGAAATTGTTGAGTGTACATATATGGCAATTTTCCGATAAGCTTGTTGTTACATTAAATTATTGTCTATATGCTTACCTACGAGTCCGGCGCGACATGGCTGGAATGGTTTTGTAGTTGCGTTCGCTAGATCGGAGAGACAGTGCCGTTAGGCCTTTGTTAATTTCTATAAACTTGATATTGTACCGTATGAATTTTTTCTCAGTTTGCCATTTATTTATGCATTCTGTAATTTACTGATATGATATTTTCGATTTTTCTTCAAAATATTCATTCCTTATCTTAGAAAAATGTATATCTGAGGAAAAGTGACTTTGGAATTAGTTCAGTGTACCCGTGTGACATTATTTTGTTCAACTAATTGTTATTTTGTACGATTGCCTGAGTATGTACATACGATGTTTGCGCGAAACGACTGGCGAGGCCTTGTAGTTGCGTACGACAGAACAGAGCAAGACTACTGGATGGTCTTCGATAATGCTTTTATCCTTCATATTGTACGGTAAGAGTTTTTTCCCAGTTTTTCATTTATTTGTACATACTGTACGTTGCTGCTATGATGTTTTCACTGCTCCTAAAAAATACAATTTCAGAGATAAAAAATTGGAGGGTTTGAATAAAATAGGAAATATCATAACAGTAGATCACAGAATGTTGAAATAAATAGTGAATATCGAAAGAATGCATTCGGCACAATATCAAGGTTAGTGAAATTAACGAAGATGATGCCGTAGTGTCGGTCCGATATGACGAACGCAACTCCAAGGCCATAACAGGCGTGTCGCCCAGGAAGCGTATGTACGTACAAAGACAATTATGTAAAATAGAAATAATTTTCGGCATAATAATGGCATAATCGTACACTCAACTAATTCCAAAGACCATATACTGATAAATACAATTTTTTAAACCAAAAATTGAAAATTTTGAAAATAATTGGGGATATTGTAACAGTAAACTACAGTATGTAGACATAAACAGATTACAGAAAAATAATGCACACGGCACACTATCAAGGTCAAATAAGTTATCAAACACCCTACAGCACTATCGCTCCGATATTCCGAACGCAACTGCAAGAGAACTCCACCCGTGTCGCTGCCGAAGCGTAGGTGTGTACATGCACAATCATTTAAAATAACAGCAAATATAAAAAACTGATGTCATAAACGTACCCTCAACTAATTCCGAAGACACTTTTCATACAATGCACAATGATTGATATTAAAAATTGGGAATTTTGAAAAAATTCGTAAGTATTTGATCAGTAAATTACAGTATATATAAATAAATGGAAGAATGCGAAGGAATGCATACGATACTCTATCAAGGTTAAAGAAATTAACGTAAGCCATACAGCAGTTGTCGCTCCGACCTAGCGAACGCAAGAACAAGACGAATCCAGTCCTGTCGCTCCGGCATCGTAGGTACATATAGAAACAATCACACAATGTAACAACAAATTATACAAGTTATGGTCATACACGTTCACACAACTAATTCCAAAAGCACTTTTATTAAAAAATACAATTTTTTAAACAAAGATTACGAAATTCTGAAAAAGCATCGACCATATCATACCTGTAAATTACAGCATGTTAAAATAAAAAGAAAGCTGCGTGAAAATGCATTCGGTACAATATTATGGATGCAGAAATTAACAAAGATCATCCAGTACTCCCCACCGATCTGTCGCACGAAACAGCACGACTTCGCCAATCGTGTCACTCCGGCAGCGTAGGAACGTATACCACCAATGATTCAAAATAACAATGAATTTAGAATAACATGGTTATAAGCGTACACACAAATAATTCCGCAGATACTTCTGCTAATGAATACAATTTTTTATACATAAAATTGAAAATATTGATAAAAATCGAAAGTATCATACACTAAATAAAAGTATGCATAATTAAATTGATGAATGGGTAAAAAGTCATACGGTACAATATCAAGGTTAATGAAATTATCGATGATCATGCAGTAATGTCGATCCGATCTGCCGAGCACAACAGCAAGTCCACTCCTTCCTTGTCACACCAGATGCGCAAGTAAGATGCATACAGGCAATCATATAAAATAACAATAAGATTTTCAAAATATTGCCATAAACGTACACTCTTATAATTCCCAAGTCACGTTTACTGAGAAATACAATTTTTGATATTATCAATTGGATGTTTTGAAGAAAATCGGAAATATCAAACGAGTAAATTGCAGTATGTAGAAATAAATAGAAAACTGCGAAAGAATGCGTGCAGAACAATCTTATTGCTAAAGTAATTATCAATGACCATGCAATATGCAGCCCCGATCTACAGCACGCAACTACAATACCACTCCAGCAATGTCGGTCTGGAAGTGTTCATGATCGTACATCCAATCATATGAAGTATCAGTGAGGGGAACGAAATAATATCATGATCGTAAACTCTGCGAATTGCAGAGACACTTTCACTAAGTCATACAATTCCTTCAAATAAGAAATGAAAATATTCAAAAAATCGAAAATATTATATCATTAAATTACAGAATGTGTAAATAAAGGGGAGAATTGGTGAAAGAATGCATACGGTACAAAAGCAGGGTTCAAGAAATTAACGTCGACCATACAGTAGTATCCCTCCGATATCCCGAACGCAACTACATGCCCCGGCCAGTCGTGTAGCTCCGACAGCGTAGGTACTTATACAGACAATTATAAGAAATAACAATATTTTTATCAAGATAGTGTCATAAACGCGTACGCTCAACTAATTTCAAAGGCACTTTTACTAAGAAATACAATTTGTTTACGTAAAATTTGATAATATCGAAGAAGAACGAAAATGTACCAACAGTAAATTACAGTATCTATAAACAAATAGAAAACTGGGACAGAATTCATATGATACAAAATCAAGGATAAGGGATTAACTGAAACCATACAGTAATGCCGCTTCGAGCTGCCGTGTAGAACTACAAGACCTCGATAGTCGTCTTGCTCCGGCTGCGTTGGTACGTATACAGACAACATTAGAAAATAACAACAAGCTTAATAAAATACTGGAATAAACGTAAGCTCAACTAATTCAAATGGAACTCTTACAAAGAAATACAATTTTATAAAATAAAAAGTTGGAATTTTGTAATATATCCATAATATCATAATATTAAATTGCAGTATGCATAAATAAACGGAAAACTGGGAAAAGATGCAAACGGTACAATATCAAGGCAATAGTAATTTCCAACGACCATCAAATTGTGTCGTACCCATCTATCCAACGCAACCGCAAGACGACTCCAGTGGTATCGTGCCGGTAGCGAAGGTACATATGGAGAGAATCACATAATATAACAAGTAATATAACATAATATTGTCACAAACGTATGCTCAACTAATTCCAAAGTCACATTTCACGAACGATTCAATTTCTGAAATTAAAAACTTGAAATTTTGAAAAAAATCGGAAATATCATAACAGTATATTGCAGTTCGTGTCCAGATATAGAAATGATTCTCCATATCAGTGACGGACACCTTAACTTCATGTGTGCATTAGAAGGCCGAACGTCAAACCTTTCGAGAATGGTTGGAAAACCACCTTATTTTAGAGACGAACGGAAAAGTCAATTGCTTCACCTATCCTGTGATTCGGGGAGGTAAGCCAGGTGTTCCGGATGTAAATCCGCTGAACAGTATTCGCAATAGTATTATAGTCAAGCCGTAGCAGAAGTTTACCAATACGTAGAGAGTGAACCATTCCAGCGAGGGCATTTATTTTTCGCGAACCTAACCCGCTGTATCGATAGCATAACTACTAGTTCAGAGTTACAAACTGGTATACATTTTTGTGACGGGTACATTAATTGCGTGTATGAATAAGAAAATCGTGGATCTATCCGCTTGAGGACGCTGTCACCTTCTGTAGGAGACAAACGGCAATATTAATAGCTTCACCTGTCCTGCGTTTCCGATCGTCAAATGAGGTATCCGAGGAGTAAAGCTGCTCTACAATATTGGCATAAGACACCCTGTTTCACGGTATAAATATTAAAGTACACAGTTAAACCGTTGTAGAACGATATTTATTGGTATAGATTCAAACTTCATACCGAAGGTCTAACCTTCCGCGATCCGCACCTTCCTCATCAACAGTATAGCCTCGTGTTCAGAGACACACATTAGTATGCATTTTATTGACGGGCGCCATAATTCCATGTATGTAGTAGAAGATCGAGGGTCAGTCCGTTACAGAACAATACCACCTTCTTTGCTAGTCGATCAGATGAGTCAATAGCATTAGCTATCATGTGGTTACGAGAGACAAATCTGCTACACCGGGGTAAATTCGCTGATGAGTATTGGTAATAGACACCTCACTTCACGGTTTGAATATTAACGCAGACCGTAAAACGGTCAGTCTATTTGCAGACTACGTTACCTTCCGAGAACGTATCCCGCAGTATCGAGAGCAGGACTGCGCGATAAGAGAAACAAATTAGAAAACATTTGAATTACGGACACCAAAACTTCATGTATGAGTTAGAAGCTTGAGAGTCAAACCGCTTGGAAACGTTTTCACCATCAGTGAGGGTCGATCGGCTAAGTCAATAGCGCCACATATCATGTGATTCCGGCAGCTAAACCAAATATGCTGGAAGTCAATCTGCAGTGCAGTATTACCAATGGACACGTTCATTCACGGTATGAATAATAAAGTAGAGCGTCAAACTCTTGTACAACATTACCTATTAATATAGTGTTAATCTTTTTCCCAAGGCCGTACTTTTCGAGAAACAAACCCGATGTATCGAGGGTATAACGACGTATTCAGAGGCCCAAATTAGTATTCACTTTAGGGACTGACACCCTAATATCATGAATGAATTCGAAGATCGAGGGTCAAACCCTTTGAGAACATTACCCCGTTCTTTGGGGGTCGAACGGCTGAGTCAATAGCTTCTCATATCCAGTTATTCGGAGAGTCAAACCAGGTATTGCAGGAGCAATTCCTCTGATCAGTATTGCCAATGGACACCTTACTTCACGGTTTGAATATTAAAATAGAACGCCAAACCGTTTGATAACGTTACTAATTGCTATAAAGTCAATCGCTTTACCGAAGTCCATACCCTCCGATATTCTAAGCTGCTGTATCGAAAGTCTAAATTCGTGTTGCGGGAAACAACCTATTATTCCTCTTAGTGACGGGCACCTTCATTTCAGGTATGAATAAGGAGATCGATTGTCATACTGTTCCATAACGATACTACTTTCTGTGAGATTCGCACAGCTAAGTCATTAGCATCACCTATCCCGCGATTCCGAGATTCGATCGCGGTATTCCGGGACTGAATTCGCCGATTAGTACAGGCAATGGACACCATAATTCAAGTTATGAATATTTAAGTATGGAGTCAAACCATTGCAGAACATTACTAATTGGAATAATGTCCTTGTATTGACCGAATATATTGCCTTCCTAGAACATATCACGCAGAAGCGAGTGTCGCGCTTAGTGCTCACGAAAACATGTTAGTAGATATTTTAGCAGACGGACACCATATTTTCACGTTGGAATAGAACAATCGGGAATCGAATCGTTCGAGAAAATCCCACCTTCTTTGAGAGTCGAAAGGCTAAGCCTATAACTGCGTCTATCACGTGATTCGAATGTCGAAACAAGTATTCAGGGAGTCAATCCGCTGTGCTGTATTGGAAAGAGACTCATTATTCCACGGGTTGAATATTAAAATAGAGCGTCACCTCGTATGACATTACCAATTTGTATCGATGTCATACATTTACCGAAAGCCTTACCTGCAGCGAATCTAACGCTTTCTATAGAGAGTATAATATCCTGATTAGTGGAACAAATTCCGATAAATTTTAGTGACCGGCACCTTAATTTCATGAGTAAATTCGAAGATCGAGAGACAAATCTTTCGCGAACTTTACCACTTCCCTAGAGAATCAAACGGCTACGTTAATAGCATCAGCAATCGTATGATTCTGAACGTCAAATGAGGATGGTGGAGACCTTTACCACAACCTTTGTGACTCGCACAGCTGTGTCACTAGCTTCACTTAATCCGTGATTCCGAGAGTCAAACCAGGTATACCAGGAGTGTATCCACTGAACAGAATTGGCATTAGACGTCTTAATTCACTGCATGAAAATTCAGTTTGCGAGCCAAGCCCTCGAACAACATTACCAATTGGTATAAAGCCTTTAACTAAGTATTTTATCTTCGGGCACCAATTCTGTTGTGTCGAGTGTATAACTTCGCATCAAGTGAAACAAATTTGTATGCATTATATTGAGGTCCACCTATATTTCGATAATCGCGTGTCACACCGTTCAAGAACGTGACAACTTTCTTTAAGAGTCGAAGGACTAATTCAATGCCTTCACCCGTCCTGTGGTACCAAGAGCCATACCAAGTATTCCTGCAGTAAATCCGCCGTACATTATTGGCATTGGACATCCTGTTTCAGGCTATAGGTATTAAGCTGCTGAATCGAACCTATGTAGAACGTTAACTATTGGTATATAGTCAAACATTTCCAGAAGGCCTTTCCATCCGTAATGCTAACACCCTGTGTCGAGAGCATAACTTCCTGTACACAGAAGGAAATTAGTATGCACTTTGGATACTGACACCTTAATTTCATGTCCGAATTACAATATCTATGTTCAATGTGTTCGAGAAAGTTACTACCTTTTTTGAGATTCGAAAGGGTAAGTCAAAAGTTTCACCTGTCCTGTGATTCTGAGAGTCAAACCAGGTATTCCGGGAGTAAATGCTACTAAGTTGCTCCCTTGAACACTGAGCAAGGTACTTTCTGCAGCGGTCTGGGCTTCGAGGAACGTATGGCCTTCTGTAGAAAGTTTGACGCCATACGAATACGTAACGTTCTACAAAGATTTGACGTGCGACTTTAATATTCGAACCGTGTTTTAATGTGTCTATTGCTAATACTTTTTCAGAGGATTTGTTCCCGGAGTGCTTGGTTTTAATCTCGGAACCACAGTGTATGCGAAGCTATTGACTGAACTGTTCGAATCTCAAAGACGTTGGTCACAATCTCGAACGGATTGTCACTTGGTTTTGTAATTCATACATGAAACTATGGTGCCCATCACTAAAATGTATACAAATGTGTTTCTCTCTGCACGAAATTATACTCCATATACGGCGGGTTAGATTCTCGGAAGGGAAGGCTTTCAGTAGAAAGTTTGACTCCATAGCTATAGGAAACGTCCTGCAACAGTACGACAGTATGCTCTAATATTCATACCGCGAATTAAGATGACTATTGCCAGTACTGTACAGTGTATGTAATTCCGTGGTACCTGGTTTGACTCAAGGAATCGCAGGATAGGCGAAGCTATTGACTTACCCGTTCGTCTCTTACAGAAGATTGTATCGTCGTCGAACGGTTTGACCCTCGGTCTTTTAGTTCATACATGAATGTAAGGTGTCCGTCACTAAAATTAATACTAACTTCTTTCTCTGAACACGAAATTATATTTTCGAATCGACGGGTTAGCATCTCCGAACGAAATGCAATTGGTAAAGTGTTTGACTCTATACCAATAGGCAACTTTCTCGATCGGTTTGACACTCGACCTTCTAGTTCATACATGAATTTATGGGGATGATATTAAATTGAATACTAATGTGTTTCAGTAAAGACGTAGCTATGGTCTCGATACAGCTGGATAACTTCTCGGACGGCAAGGAATTCTATAAATCGTGTGACATTATAGAAATTAGTAACGTTCTTACACGGTGTGACGCTGTATTTCAATATTGGCTCCGCAAATTAGGAATCTATTCCCAATACTCTTCACCGGATTTGCCGTCGTATTATCTGGTTTGACTCTCGAAATCACAGGATAGGTGGAGGTGTTGTCTTATACGTTCGAGTCTCAAACAGCGTGGTAACGATCTCAAACGGTTTGACTATCGATCTTTTAATTCATACACGTAGTTCAGTTGCCCGTCAATGAAATGAATAGTAATTTTTCCCTGAGCACGAAGTTATTATCTTGGTACAGCGGGATAGTTTTTCGGACGGTAAGGCTTTCTGTATGAATTTTGACCCTACACATATAGGTAGAGTTATACAAATGCCTGGCGGTCTGCTCTATTATTCAAACAGTGAAATGTAGTGTGTATTGCCAATTCTGTACAGTGCATTTACACCCGGAATATCAGGTTTGACCTTCGGAATCACAGGACTTGTGAAGCTATTGACTTAGCTGTGTAACGCTCGAGGGAAGTGGTAACATTCTCAAACGCTTTGACTCTCGATGTTGATATTTATATACATGAATGTCGTGCCCGTTCACTAACATGTCCACAAACTTGTTACCGTGGACAATAAGCCAGGCACTAGCTAAAGTGTGTTAGGTTCTCTGGAGAAAAGTTGTACGGAAAAAAGAATGCCTTCATTCTATTTGGTAATTTTCGCCAACGGTTTGCGTGTCCTCTTTATTATTCATACACTGCATTAATGTGTCTACTGCCCGTACTACCAGATGATTTACTCCTCGAATACCTGGTTTGACTTTCGGAATCGAAGGATGGTTGAAGCTATTGATTTCGCCGCTCGACACTCAACGGAGGTGGTAACGTTCTCGAACGGTTTGTCCCTCGATCTTCTAATTCGTGAATGAAATTAAGGTGCTCGTCACCAAACTGTGCACTAATTTGCTGCTCTGAACACGATGTAATACCTCGGATATAAAGGGTTCGCGTCTCGGAAGGTTAGATGGTCGGTAAAACGTATAACTTTATACAATTGGGTAACGCTCTACAACGATATGACGGTCTGCTTTAATGCTCATACTGTGAATTGAGGTGTCGTCTGCTAATACTGTACCGCGGAATTACACCCGGAATACCTGGTTTGTCTTTCGGAATCTCAGCATAGGTAAAGCTAGTGACTTAGCCGTCCGTCTTTCACGGAATGACGCAAGATTATCGTGCGGTTTGACCCTCGATCTTCTAATTCCTATATCATACAAAGGTATGCCTCTGCTATAATGTATACTAATTTGGTTCCGTGCGCAGTAAGCATGACATTCGCTAAGGCGCGTTATGTTCTAGGAAGGTATCGTATTCAGTAAAAAGAAAGTCAATATACCAATTGATGATTTTCCCCGACGGATTGGCCTTCTACTTTAATATTCATACCCCGAATGAAGGTGTCTGTTGCCAATACTGCACAGCGGATTCGCTCCCGGAACAACTGATTTGGCTATCCGAATCGCAGGGTAGGTGAAAGCTATGGACATGACCTTTCGACTCTCGAAGATGGTAGTATCCTGGATCGAACGGTTTTACCGTCGACCATCAAAGACATACATCAAATTAAGCTTCCCGTCCCTTATGTGTATACCAACATGTTTCTCTGGCCAGACAGTTATACGCCCGATACAGCGGGTTAGCCTCTCGGAAGATAAGGCCAACGGTAAAAAGTTAGACCCGATACCAGAAAGTAACGTTCTATTACGGTTTGACTCTGTACCATAATACACGTACATTGAATTAAGGTGTCTATTGCCGATAATATTCTGCTCACTTATTCCCGGAATACCTGGTTTGAGTCGCTTAATAACAGGATAGGTGGTGCTAATGACATAGCTGTGTCTCACAAAGAACGTGGTAACAATCTGGGACGGTTTGACCCTCTATCTCGTAATTCATGCAAGAAGTTATCATGCCAGTCTTTAATATGTATACAGATTTCTTCCTCTGAACAGCATGTTATACTCCCAATATATTGCGCTAGGCTTCGGAGGGTAAGGTATTCAGTAAAACGTTTGACTTTATTCCAAATGTTAACGTTCTCCGACGGCTCGACTGTCTACTTTAATATTCATGCGGTGAATTAATGTTTCCATTGCTAATACTGCTCAGCGAATTTACTCCTGGAATATCAAGCTCATCTCTTGGAATCACGTATGTGGGTGAAGCTGTTGTCATAGCCGTTCAGCTCTCAAAGAGGGTGGCCACGTTCCCGAACCGTTTGACACTGGATCTCCTAAGTCATACATGCAATTATGGTGACTGCCACTAAAATGTAACCAGTTGGCTTTCCTGAAGACGATGTTATACTCACCATACGGCGGGTTAGCTCCTCGGAAGGTAAGGCCTTCGGTAAAAGGTTTGACTCAGTACCAATACGTAACGATCTACAACGGTTTGACTCTGGAGATTAATATAATATAATATAAGGCATGCAACCGGGGGGGGGGGCGGACCGACGCCCGCCCACCACAGGGCTCGAACCGGTTCTCGAGGTGCCTGTGTATGCAGGGCCGTACTTGTCATACGCCACGTAAGGACACCTTACTTCCTGAATTAGGAGCTTGCTCACCTCGGCCTAGGTTCGGCCGCCTCGTGCACCGTGGGTTCGTCATACTAATACTGCTATGGGACCAGATGGCCCACCGCAGCCCCTGCTGAGTGGGTTCTCGGTCAGTATGGTATTGTGTAAAAAGAATGTCTCTATACCAATTGGTAGTGTTCTCCGACGGTTTGACTCTCAATATTGATATTCCTGCCGACATTGAAGATTCGTACTGTCAATACTCTTCAGAAGATTGATGGCTGGTATACCTGGTTTTACACTTGGTATCACAGAATGCGTGAAGCTATGGGCTTAGCTGTGCATCTTTTAGGAAGGCTGGTAACGTTCTCCAACGGTCTGACTCTCGATTTTACTACTCAGACATGATAATAAGGTGACCCTCCGCTGAAATGACTACTGATATCTTTTTGCGCGTACAGTCAGCCAGACACATCCTACAGCGTGTTTGGTTCACGGACAGCAAGGTATTCGGTATCAAGAATTACTTTATACCTATTAATAATATTCTCCGACAGTTTGTCTCTCAGCCTAAATTTTAATAACAGGAATTAAGGTGTCAATTGCTAATATTCTGCAGCGGAGTCACTCTCGTAATACCTGGTTTGACTAGCGGTATGACTGGGCAGGTGAAGCTACTGACTTAGCCGTTCGTCCCGCAAAGTGGGTGGTACAGTACTCGAACTGTTTCATCATCGACCATCTAATTACTACATGAGGATAAGGTACCCGTTACTGAAATGAATACTAATTTTTATCTCCGAACACGAAGTTAAACTCTCATTGCAGCGGGTTGGTTTATTTGTGGGTAAGGTCATCGACAATACGTTTGAGTTTATAGAAATTTGTAACGATCACAAACGGATTGACGCCCTACTTTGACTTTCAAACCGTGAGTTAAGGTGTCTATTGACAATACGGTTCATCGTATTTACTCCAGGAATACTTGGTTCGTCTCTTGGAGTCTCAGGATAAGTAGAGCTATTGACTGATCTGTTCGATTCTCATAAAAGTTTATAACTTTCTCGAACCGCTTTACTATTTTCTGCTTGATCATAATGAAATTAAGGTCCCCGTCACTAAAATGTTTAGTAATTTCATACTCTGAACACGATGTTATACTATCGATGAAACGGGTGATGTTCGCGGAAGGTACGGCCTTGTGTAAAACGTTTGACTTTATATCAATTAGTATCGTTCTCTCACAGTGCGACGCTATATTGTAATATTGAATCCGCGAAATATGATGTATATTGCCATTTATGTACAGCGCATTCACTCTCGGAATATCTCGTTTGACTTCCTGTGTCACAGCATGTATGAAGCTACTGACATAGCCGGTTGAATCTCAAAGAAGGTTCTAACCTTTCTAAAGGTTTCACCCTCGATCATCTAATTCATGCATGAAATGAAGATGCTCTTCACGAATATGTATACTAGATGGTGCCTCTGAGCACGGTGATGTCTCGGAGCGGTGGGTATTTTCTCGGACGGTAAAGCATTCGATAATGCGTTTAACTCTATGGGAATTACTAACGTTCTCACATGGTGTGTCGATCTATTTTAATATTCACTTCGAGAATTATGGTATCTATTGGCAATACGGTGCAGCATATTTGCTCTCGGAATACCAGGTTTGACTCTCTGAATCAAAGAACAGGTGAAGATGTTGACTTAGACGTCCGTCTCTCACAGAAGGTGGCAACATTCTCGACCGGTTTGACCCTCTGTCTTGTAATTTGAACAAGGAAATGTTGAGCGGGTCTGCTAACATGTCTACTAATTTCTTTCCGTGAACATTAAGCAAGACACTCTCCACAACGAGATAGGGTCTCGGATGGTAAGGTATTCCATAAAAAGTATTACATTATTCGAACTGGTAATGCTCCCCGACGGTTGGACTCCCGACTTTAATATTCATACAGTGAAATATGATGTCTATTGCAAAGCATGTCATCAGGTTTACTACCCGAATACCGCAGATGACTCTTGGAATCGTCGTGATAGTGGTGACGTTACCGAACGAATTATTTATTATTCTACCCGAGAATAGAGGTGTCTATTGACCATACTGTACAGTGCATTTATTACCTGGCACCTGGTTCGAAATTCGGAATCACTGGACATGTGGAGCTATTTATTGCCTTAATTTAATGCCTTGCCCTCCGAAAAACTAACCCGCAGTATCGAGAGTATGACACCGTGTTCAAAGGGACGAATTAGTGTAAATTATACTGTCCGCCACCTTAATTTCATTTATGAATCAGAAGCTCAAGTGTCAAACCGTTCGAGAGTTTTATCACCTTCTTCGTGATTCAAACAGCTGCATCAATATCTTCATACATCCTGTGATTCCTAGACACAAGCGACATATTCCGAGAGTAATTGCGGTGTACAGAATTGGCAATAGATCCCTTAATTCACGGTTAGAATATTAAAATAGAGAATCAAAACGTTTGAGAACGTTACTAATTGATATAAAGTCAAATCATTTACCGAATGGCTTACCGACCGAGAAGCTAACCCGCCCTATCGAGAGAAGCTACGTGTTTAGGGATACACATTAGTAAACCTTTTTGTGACGCGGATCCTAATTTCATTATGAATATGAAGGTCGAGGGTGAAATCGTGCCAGATCCTTACAGCCTTCTGTGAGAGACGATCTGCAAAATCAATAGCTTCACATATCTTGAGGTTCTGAGAGTCAAATGAGGTATTCCGAGAGTCGATCCGCTGTACAGTATTAGCCTTATACACCCTATTGCACGGTGTGAATATTAAAGTACAGAGTCAAACCGTTGTAGGACGCTACGTATTGGTATAGATTCAAACATTTCACACACTGCTTTAACTTCGTGAATCTATCGCGCTGTATCGAGACTAAAACTTCGTGTTCGAAGAAGCGAATGAGTATGGATTTTAGTGACGGGCATCCTAATTTCAAGTATGAACTAAGAAGGTCCTGGTTCAAATCGTTCTAGGACGTGATCACCCTCTTTGAGTGTTGATCTACTGAAACACATGCTACACCTTTCCTGTGATTCTGAAAGTCTAAACGAGCATTCCGAAATTAAATCCGCTGAACTGTGGAAATGGAAACCATAATTCATGGATTGAATATAAAAATAGAGCGACAAACCGATTGATAATGCTTCCATTTGGCATATAGTCAAACGTTTTATTGATGACGTTACCTTTCGAAAGCATAACGCCCTGTATTGAGAGTAGAACAAGGTGTTCAGAGGAACAAATGGGTATACATTTTAGTACCGGGCACCTTAATTTCATGAATGAAACAGAAGATCGATGGCCAAACCATTCCAGAACATTACCACCATCTTTGAGGATCGAACGGCTACGTCAATAGCTTCACTTATGCTATGATTCCGACTGTCAAATGAGGTATTCGTGGAGTAAATCTGCTTTAAAATATTGACATAAGATACCCTGTGTCACGCTATAAATGTTAAACTAGAGCGTCAGACCATTCGACAGCGTTACGAATTGGTATAAAATCAAACGTAATACCGGGGGCCTTAACTTCCGCGTAAATGCCCTATACATTGTTGGAAATAAACACATTAGTTCAGGGATTGAATATTAAGCTGGACGTCAAGCCGCTGTAGGTCGGTACCAATTGGTGTACAGTCCAACTGTTTACAGATAGCTTACGCCCGTCAATCCATCCCGCCGGATCGGGAGAATAATTTCGTGCTCAGAGAAACACGTTAGTATACGCTTTAGAGATGGGCATCATAATTTCATGTCTGAATTTGAATATAGAGTGTCAAGTCGTTCCAGAACGATACCACCTTCTATGAGGTTCGAACGGTTCTATGGCAGAGTTCGGAGAAGTTGGTTCGGAGAGTCACCTCAGTTACTCCGCGTGTAAGTGCGCTGAACAGTATTTCCAATAAACACATCAATTCGTGGTATGTATATAAATGTAGAGAGACAAACTCTCGGCGAATATTAACAACTTGTATAAAGTCCTTCTCTTTCCGCATACCTTAACTTGTGTGAACCACACCCACTGTATCAAGTGTATAATTTCGTGATGAGAGAAACATGTTCGTATACACTTTAATAACGTGCACCTTATTCAGATATACGAATAGAAAAATCATGTACAAAGCCTTTCGAGATACTTGCCACCTTCTTTATGTGTCGAACGGCTAAGTCAACAGCTTCGCATATCCGGTGATACCAAGAGACGAACCGAGTAATCCGCGTCTAATCCTGCTGCTCAGTGTTGCCACTAGAGACGCAATTTTGCACTATGAATATTAAAGAACGGAGTCAAAGCGTTCTAGAACGTTACCTATTGCTCTGTAGTCAGACTTTTTACAGTAGGCCCTATTTTCCGAGAAGCTATCACGCTGTATCGGGATTATATCTTCGTGATCAGAGAAGCGAAATAATATACATTCTAGTCACGGGCACAATAATTTGATGCATGAATATGAAGATCTGGCGCCAAACCATTCGCGAAGTTTACCATCCTCCTAGTGGGTCGAACGGTTGGGTCAATAGTTTCAACTATCCTGTGATTCCGTGTGTAAAACCAAGTATTCCAGGAGTAAATTCGCTGATCATTATTGACAATAGACACCTTAATTCTCGGTATGAATATTAAAGTAGATTGTCAAACCGCTGTAGGGCGTTACCTATTGGTATAGAGTATAACATTTTGTGGAAAGCCTTACTGTTGGTGCAGACAACCCACCGTACCGGAAGTATAACTTCTTGTTCTGTGAAACACATTAGAATTCATTTTAGTGACGGCACCTTAAATTCATGTGTGAATTAGGATTTTTATGGTCTAACCGATCGAGGACGTTGCCACGTTCTGTGCGAGACGAGCGGCCAAATGAATAGCTTCACCTGTCCTGAGATACCGAGAACCAAACCATGTATTGCGGGAGTAAATGCGTTGAACAGTTATGGCAATAGACACCTCAATTCACGGAATGAATAATAAAGTGGAGAGTCAAACCGTCGAAGAACGTTACATACAGTAATACTGTCAAACCTTTTAACGATTGCCTTAAATTTCGAGAAACTATCGCGCTGTGTCGAGGGTACGTCGTGTTCAGAAAAGCAATTTATTATACTTTTGAGTGACGGGTTTCTTAATTTCATGTATGAACTGGAAGATCGGGGTCAAAACGTTCGAGAACTTTGCCACCGTCTTTGAGAGTCGAACGTCTAAATCAGTAGCTTCACCTATCCTATGATTCCGAGAGTCAAACCAGGTATTCCAGGCGTAGTTCTGCTGAAGAGTATTGTCTATAGACACCTTAATTCACGGTGTGAATATTAATGCAGACCGGCAATCCGTTGCAGAATGTTACTCATCGGTATACAGACAAACCTTTTGCCGAAAGTTCTACCTTTCGAGCCTGTTACCCGCCGTGTCGAGAGTATTACTTCGTGTACAGACAAAGACAACAGTATACCCTTGTCTGATTGGCATCATAAGTTTATATATGAATTACAAGACAGAGGATCCAATCATTCCAGAACGATACCACCTTCCTTGATGGACACACAACATAGTCAATAGACCCACATGTCCTATGATTCCCAGAGTGAAGCCAGCTATTCCGGGAGTAAATGCGCGGAGCATTACTGTCAATAAACACTCTAATTCACGGTACGAGCATTAAAATACAGTGCTAAACCGTTCTAGCACGTTACGAAATCGTATTGAGTACGTCATTTTACCAAAGGCCTCTCCTTCCGACATGCTAACCCGCTCTACCGAGAGTATTATTTCGTGTCCAGGGAAACATATTAATATACATTTTAATGATGGTCGCCATATTTACATGTATGTATAGAAAAATCATGTTAAAATACTTTCGAGAACGTTACTCCCCCCTTTGAGATTCGAAAGGCCTGGTCAATAGCTTCACCTGTCCTGAGATTCCGAGAATCCAAGCCGGCATTCCGGGAGTTAATCGGCTTAAGAGGATTATCAATTGCTACCCTAATTCGCATAGTGAATATTAAAATAGGGCGTCAAACCGTTTGAGAACGTTATCAATTGCTATAAAGTCAAACGTATTATCGAATCCACTTCCGCACGTGAAGCTAACCGGCCGTATCGAGGGTATAGCTACGTGTATAGGGATACAAATTGGAATACATTTCAGTGATGGGAACCATAATTTCGTTATGAATAAGGTGATCGAATGTCGAATCATTCGAGAATGTTACCAGCTTCTGCGAGAGACCAACGCATAAGTCGATCACGTAAGCTATCCCGTGATTCCAATAGTCAGCCCGGAAAACCAAGAGTAAGATCGCTGAAGGGTATTGGCAATAGGCACCTCAATTCACGGTTTGAATATTAAACCAGGCCGTCAAGCCGTCGTAGATCATTACGTATAGGTGTAGTTTCAACTACCTTGCAGAATAATTTACACTCCGAAAACTGACTCACTCTATCGGGAGCATAACACAATGTTCAGAGGTTCGAATTAGGATGCATATTAGTGACGAGCACTATAATTTCATGCATGACTTTGATGGCGGAAGGTCTCACCATACGAGTCCGTTCCCACCTTCTGTGAGAGACGAACGCCTAAGTCCAATAGCTTCACCTGTCCTGTGATTCGGGGAGCCAAACCACGTATTCCGGGAGTAAATCCGCTGATCAACTTTGGCAGCAGGTGTCTTCATTCACGGAGTGAATATTATAATATAGCGGCACACCGTGTAAGAACGTTCCTAATTGCTATAGGGTCAAACGTTTAACAGAATACCGAAACTTCCGCGAAACTCACCCGCTACCTGGAGACTATAACTACGTGTTCAGAGTATCAAATTAGAATACATTTAGTGACGGTGACCGTAATTTCATAATGAATGATAAGATCAGGGATCGAACCGTTCCAGAATGTTACCACATTCTGTGAGAGACGAGCACGTAAGTCCATAGCTTCATATATCCTGTGATTCCAAAAGTCAAACGAGATATCCCGGATCTAAGGACGGTGTACAGTATTGGCAATAGAAACATTAATCCTCCCCGTGATTATTAAAGTAGAGATTCGAACTGTCCGAGAACGTTACCAATTAGCATAAAGTCTTACTCCTTGTTAGATAACTAGCCTTCCGGGAATATTATCCGCTGTATCGTGGGTATAGCTTCTTGTCCAGAGAAACAAATGAGCAGACATTTTAGTGACGGGCTCCTTGATTTCATGTATGAAATAGAAGATCGAGTATCAATCTGCTCGATAACGTTATGACCTTCTTTGAGAGTCGCGCAGCTAAGTCAACAGCTTCACCTATCTTGCAATTCGGGGGTGATGCCAGGTATTCCTGAAATAAATCCGCTGTACACTATTGATAATGGACACCATAACCCACGGTTTGAATATTATGGTAGAGCGTGAAGAAGTTTGAGAACGGTACCTAATGGTATAAATTCAAACCTTTCACGGAAGTTCATACAGCCCCCCCCCCCCAGAACCAAACCCGCTGTATCGAGAGCATAATTTCGTGTCCAGTAATACAAGTTAGTACACATTTTAGTGACGGTGACCTTAATTTCATGTACGCATCAGGAGCTCGAGTATCAAACCTTTCGCGATCGATTCCACCCTCGGTTAGAACCGAACGTTTGCGTAAATAGCTTCACCTGCCCTACAATTCCGCGAGTCAGTTGAGCTATTCCGGGAGTCAATTGGCTGAGCAGTATTGGCACTAGACACCTTAATTCACAGTATGAATATTGAAGTGGAGTGTCAATGCGTCGGAGGACATTACCAATTCGTATCAAGACATTCGCTTCGCCCAAAACCATACCTTCCGAGAGCCTTAACCGCTATAGCCAACGACCTGCTTACTGTTCACGGAAACACATTAGTCGACATACTAGCAGGGGGAGACGACATTTTCATTAATAAATATCAAAATCGAGAGCCACATCGTTCGAAATCGTTACCACCTTGATTGAGACTCGAACGGATAAACCAATAGCTTCACCTCTCCTGTGATTACGAGAACCAAACGGATAACGGAAGTAAATCCGCCGTACATTATTGGCATTAGATGTCCTATTCCAGGCTACAGATATTAAAGTACAGAGTCAAAACGTTGTAAAGCGTTGCCGTTTGTTATAGTGTCAAACTTTTTACTTAAGACCTTACCTTACGAGATCGTATCCCGCAGTATCAAGAGTATTACTGCGGGATTAGAAATGAATATTACTGTACATTTTATTGACGGGCATGTCAATAAAATGTATGAATGTCAAAATCGTGTGTCAAACCGCTCGAGAATGTTGCCACCTACTCATAGATACGAAGGGCTGTATCAATAACTACACCTCTCCTGTGATACCGAGTTCCAAACAAGGTATTTCGTGAGTAAAGCGGCTGTACACTATTGGCAATAGACACCCTACTTCAGGATATACATATTGACGTACAGAGTCCATCTGCTGTAGAATGTTATATATTGGTATGATGTAAAAGATTTTACCGAAGACCCCACCTTCCTTCCGAACACGCTGAATCAAGAGTATAACTTCGTGTCTAGAGAATCAAATTTGTGTACATTTTACTAACGGGCATCTTAATTTCATGTACGAATTAGAAGATCGAGAGGCAAACTGCCCCAGATCGTTACAAGCATCTTTGAAAGTCGCTCAGCTATGTTAATACCGTCATATATCCTGTGTTACACAGAGTCAAAGCAGGTATAGAGGGATTAAATCCACTGAACAGTCTGGCAATGGACACCTTAATTCACGGCATGAATATTAAAGTTGATAATCGAACCGCCGGAGAACATTAAGAATTCGTATAGAGTAATCCTTTTATCGAATCCCTTACCTTCCTGGAACCGAACACGCTGCAGCGAGTGTCTTGCTTAGTGCTGACGGAAACAAATTATTAGACATTTCAGAAGATGGGCACTATAATTTAATGTAACAGTAGAAATATCGACGGTCAAAACGATCAAGGACGTCTTCACCTTATGTGTGACCCGAACGGCTAACTCTATAGCTTCATGTATCTTGTAATTCGTAGAATCAAACCAGGTATTGCTGGAGTATAACCGCAGAAGAGTTTTGGCCGTAGGCACCATAATTCGCTGTGTGAATATTAAAACATAGCGTCACACCGTGTGAGAACATTACTAATTGCTAAATAGTCAAACGCTTTACTGGAAGCGGTATCTTCCGCGAAGCCTACCCGCCGTATCGAGCGTATAACTTCAGGTATCGCGGTCAAAATTAGTTTTCATCTGAATGACGGGTCCCTTTATTTCATGTATGAATAGGAAGATCGAAGGTCAATCTGTCCGAGAACGTTACCACCATGTTTGATAGTCGAGCGGCTTGGTGTGTAGATACAACTGTCATGCGGTTCCGAGGGTCAGGCCAAATATGCCGCAAGTTAATCTAGATTGCAGTATTACCGATGAACACGTTCATTCACGGTATGAAGATTACAGTGGAGCGATAAACCGTTTGAGAACGTTACCTTCTGTCATAAAGTCAAACGTTTTACCCAAGTCCCTACACCCCGAAAACCTATCTCGCTGTATCGAGGTTATTACTTCGTGATCAGAGGACCAAATTAGTATTCATTTGAGTGACGCGTGCCATAGATTCATGAATGAATTAGAACATCGACGGACAAACCGTTCGACAACGTTCCCACCTTCTCTGAGAATCGAATGACGAAGTCAATAGCTTCACCTATCCTGTGATTCCTTGAGTCAAACCAGATATTCCAGGAGTATGTCCACAGAGCAGTATTGGCAATCGACTCGTTAGTTCATGGTTAGAATCTTAAAGCGGATAGTCAAACCGTTGTATAACGTTACTTATTGGTATAGAGTCAAACACTTCTCCGATGGCCCAACCTTCGGAGATACTAACCCGACGCAACGAGAGTATAACTTCGTGTTCAGAGGAAGAAATTAATAAACATTTTTGTGGCGGGCACCTTAACTTCATTATCAACATGAAAGTCGAGGGACAAGCCACTGAATGATGTGGCCATCTTCTTCACAGAAGAACGGCTAAGTGAATAGATTCACCTATCCTGAAATTCCGTAAGTGAAACCAGGTATTCCAGGAGTAAATCCGCTGAACAGTATTAGCAATAGACACCTCAATTTACGGTTTGAATGTTAAAGTACAGCGTCTAACTGTCTGAGTGCGTTACTAATTGTTATAAAGTCAAACGGGGTAATGAAGGTCTAACCCTCCGAAGATCAAACTCCTTGTATATCATGTTGCTATGTGGGACGAACTTGTATCCATTTTAGTGACGGGCACCATAAATTCCTTTACGAATTAGAAGATCGAGGTAAAGCAGTTCGAGAACATTACCGCCCCCTTTCAGATTCGAAGGGCTAAGTCAAGAGCTTCAACTATCCTGTGATTCCGACAGTCAAACCTTGTATTTTGGGTGTAAGTCCGCTGAAGAGATATGGCAATAGACGCCTTAATTTACGGTTTGAATATTACAGTAGAGCGTGAAACCATTTGAGGGCGTTACCAATTAGTATAATATAAAACGTCATACCCAAGGCCTTACCTCCCGAGAAACTCACCGGCATCATAGAAAGTATAAGTTCGTGTTCACAGAAAAAAATTAGTTTTCATTTCTGCGCCGAGCACATTATGTTCATGTATGAATTAGATGATCGACGTTCAAACGCGTCGTTACCACCACTGTTGCGACTCGAACGGCTAAGTCAATAGCTTCACACATCGTGTGATTCCGAGAGTCAAACCTGGTACTCCGGGAGTAAATGCCCAGTACAGTATTTGCAATAAACGCCTTACTTCACGGTATGAATATTAATGGAGACCGTCATACTGTTGTACAATGTTATCTATTCCTATAAAGTCAATCTTTCTACAAAAGGTCTTTCCTTCCGAGAAGCTGGCCCCATATATCTAGGGTATTACTTCGTGTTCAGTGAAGCAGATTTGTATACATTTTGGTGACATAATCCTTAATTACAAGTATGAACTTGAAGATCTAGTGTCAAACCGCACGAGAACGTTGCCCCCTTCTGTCAGAATCGAACGACTATGTCAATACCTTCACCTATCCAGGAATTCGGAGAGCCAAACCAGGTATTCCTGGTCTAATCGGCTGAACAGTATTGGCAATAGGCTGCTTATTTCACTGTATGAATAATATTGCAGATCATCAAACCGTTGTAGAGCTTTGCCTATTCGTATAGAGCCAAACATTTTACCGAAGGCCTTACCTTCCTAGAAGCTAACCAGCTCTACAGAGGGTGTGGCTTCGTGTTCGGAGAAGCAAGTTAGTATGAATTTCAGTGACAGGCAGCATAATTTCATGTATCACTTATTAGATCGAGGGTCAAACCGTTCGAGAACGTTACAACTTTCTTCTAAAGACGAACGGCTACGTCCATTGCTTGACGTATACAAATATTCTATGTGCCACACCATGTATTCCAGTAGTAAATGTTACTAATTTGCTACCTTGAACACTGAGCAAAACACTTGCTGCAGCGGTTTGGGCTTCTCGGAAGGTATGGCCTACGGTAAAAAGTTTGACTTTACTGTAATTGGTAACGATATAAAGCGGTTGGACGCTCTACATTAATATTCAAACCGTGAATTAAGGTGTCTATTGCCAATACTGATCATCGGCCTTAGTTCAGGAATTCCTGGTTTGACTCTACCAACCACAGGATAGATGAAGCCATTGGCGTAGCTGTTGGTGTCTAACAGAAGGTGGTAACGTTCACAAACTGTTTGAAACTCGAACTTCTATTCATACATAAGGTTAAAGTGCCAGTCACTGGAATGAATACTAATTTCTTTCTCTGAATACGAGTTTACACTCTCGATACAACTGGTTAGTTTTTCGGAGGGTGAGCGCTTCGGTGAAACGATTGACTATATACCAATTGGTAACGCGCTCAAACGGTTTCACGATCTACTTTAATATTCAAACCGTGAATTATGGTGACCATGACGTATAGTGCACTTCGGATTGACTCCCGGAATACCTGGTTTGTCTCTCGGAATTACAGGATAGGTGAAGCTATTGACTCAGCCGTTCGACTCTTAAAGAAGGTGGGATCGTTCTTGAACGGTTTGACTCTGGATTACTCTATTCACACATGAAGATAAAGTGTAAGTCTGCTAAAATTCCCACTAATTAGTTTCCGTGCGCATTGAGCATGACATTCGCTTCAGCGGGCTAGGTTCCCGGAGGGTAATGTCCTGGGTGAAAATTTTCACATTATACCAATGGGTAATGTTCTACAAGCGTTAGACTCTGTACGGGAATAATCGAACCGTGAATTATGGTGTCCATTGAAAATTGCGTATAGCCGAATGATTCACGGAGTACCTGATTTGACTGTCGGAACAGCAGGATAAGGGAAGCTATTTACTTAGCCGATCGAATCTAAAAGGATGTCGGATCGCTCTCGAATGGTTTGACTGACGTTCTTCGATTTCATACATGAAAATGAGACGTCCGTCTGCTAAAGTGACTACTAATTTGTTGCCGTATACACCAAGCAACACACTCGCAGCAGCGGGCTTGGTTCTCGGATGGCATGGTAATTTGAAACACGTTTGACTTTATATCAACTGATAACTTTCTCAATTGGTTTCAAGCTCTACTTTATTATTCGAACTGTGAATTAAGGCGTCCTATGACAATAGTGTAAAGCGGATTAACTTGTTCTACTATCGGAATCACGCGATTTGTGTCGCTTGTGCCTCAGGAGTTCGACTCTCGAAGCGGGTGGTCACGTTTTCGGACGGTTTGATGCACGATCCTTTTAATCCATACATGAAATTAAGGTGGCCGTCAAAAAATTTATTCATATGCGCTTCTCTGAATACGAAATTATACTCTCGATATTGTGGGATATGTTCGCTGAAGGTGACCTTCAGTAAAAGGTTTGACCGTATACCAATATGTAACGTTCTATAACGGCTTTACACTGCAATTTAATATTCATACCGTGAATTATGGTGACTTTTGTCAATACTGTGCAGCGGCTATCCTCCCGGAATAACTGGTTTTGCTCTCGGAATCACAGGACAGGTGTAGCTATTGACTTATACGGTCGTCACTCACAGAAGGTGGTAACGCTCCCGAACGGTTTGACCCTCGATCTTCTAATTCTTACACGAAATTTTGGCGCCCGTCACTGAATTGAAGACTAATTTCTATCCCTGAACATGAAGTTCAACTCACGAAACGGCGGGCTTGCTTCTCCGATAGTAAGTCCATCTGTAAAATGTTTGACTTTATCGCGTTTGGCAATGCGCTAAAACGGCTCGGCCGCAATACTTTAATTTTTGCACCTTGCATTATGCTGGCTGTCGCCAGTACTGTAAAGCGGATTTACTTCCGCAGTACGAGGCATGACCTTCAGAATCATAGTACGGGAGTAAGTGCGCTGTACAATATGGCAATAGACACATTAGTTCTGGGTTCAAGTGTAAAGATGGCCGTCAAACTGTCGGAGATGGTTACCAATTAGTATAAAGTCATTCTTCTTACCGAATTCGTAAGTATCCGAGAAGCTAACCCGCTGGATCGAGAGCATAATTTTGTATTCGGAACAGCAAATTAGTATGCATATTAGTGACGAGTACCTTCGTTTCAAGTATAAATTGAATTATCGCGTGTCAAACCGTCCCACAATTTAACCACCTTCTTGGAGAATCGCACAGCTAAGTCTCATTTATCCTGTGAATCCGAGAGCCAAGACAGACGTTCCGGGAGTATGACCGCTAAAACCTATTGGCAATGGACACATCATTCCGAGGTATGTATGGTAAAGTAGAGAGTCAATCCCTCGGAGATCGTTACCAATTGGTATAACGTCCTTCTTTTTCCGAATACTTTTCCATCTGTGCAGATAACCCGCTGCACCGGGTATATAACTCTGTGTTCAGAGTAACAAATTAGTAGATATTTTAGTGACGCGCACCGTAATTTCGTAAATCATTTAGAAGGTAGCGGGTCAAACCGTTCCAAAACTTTATCAGGTTCGCTGAGAGTTGAACGGATACGACAATTGCTTCACCTATCCTGTGATTCCGAGAGTCAAATAAGATATTCCGGGCGTGAACTCGCTGAAGAATATTGGCAATAGGTACCTAAATACAGGGAATGAATATGAAAATAGACCGTCACACCGTGTGAGAACATAACTAATTGCTACAAGGTCACACCTATTACCGAAGGCGTTACCGTACGTGAATATTATCCGTGTCATTGGGAATATATCTTCGTCTTCAGAGAGACAAGTTAGTATTCATCTGAGTGACGGGCACAATATCATCCTGTATGACTTAGAAAATCGAGGGTCAAACCACCCGAGGTCGTTACCTCCATCTGTGAGAGACAAACCGCTATATCAACAGCTTCACCTATCCTGGAATACCGAGAGTCAACTAGGTTTTCCGGCAGTTGATGCAAGGAGCTGTGTTGGCAATAGGCAAGTTAATTTACAGTTTCAATATTAAAATTGAGCGTTACCCCGTCTGTGAACGATACCCAATGCTATAATATCAAACGTTTTACCAAAAAACCGTACCATCCGCGAAAAACTCCCGCATCATAGAGAGTATAACTTCAGGTTCGGAGAAAGAAATTAGTATCCATTGATGTGTCGGGCACCTTAACTTCATCTATGAGTTAGAAGATAGGGGGACATGCAGTGCTAGAACGCTACCACCATTGTAGAGATTCGAACGGATAAGTCAATAGCTACACCAATCCTGTCTTTGCATGAGATAAACTAGGTATTCCGGAATTATTGCCACCAAAAAGTTTCGCAACTGACAACATCATTTACTGCGTGAATATTCTGGTTGAGAGTCAAACCGTCGTAGAATGTTACCAATTTTTTATACATTCGTCTTTTTTACCGAGTACCTTACCTTCGGAGAACATAACCCCTTGCATCGAGTACCTTGCTTAGTGCTAACGGACACAAATTAGTAGGCATTTTAGCAGAAGGCCACCTTATTTTCATTTATTAATGGAATGATCGAGAGTCAAACCGTTCTACAACGATCCCAACTACTTTGAGCGCTGAACTGCTAAGCCAATAACTGCACCTATCCTGTGATCCTGAGGCACAGACCAGAAATTCCTGGAGTCAATGCGCTGTACACAATTTTCAATGGACACCTTATTTCTCGGCTTGAATACTAATGTAGAGCACCGAACCCTTTGAGAACGATCCCAGTTGGTACAAAGACAAACGTTTTATCTAAGACTTCAACCTGCGACAACCTAACCCGTTGTATCGATAGTACATGTTAGTGTTCACATAAACAAATTATTATTTCTTATAGTACCGGGCACCTTAATTTCATGTATGAATATGAATATCGAGAGTCAAACGGTTGGAGAACTTACCACCCTTCTTGACAGTCTCACAGCTAAGTCAATTGCGTCACCTCTCCTGTGATACTGAGAGTTAAACCGGCTGTTCCAGGAGTATATCCGCAGAAAAGTATTGGCAATAGGCACCGTAATTCTGGGTTTGAATTTCAAAGTACTTAGTCAAACCGTTGAAGGACGTTACGTATCGGTATAGAGTCAAACCTTTTACCAATGGTCGTACCTGCCGAGAAAATAACCCGCTGTATCGGGAGTATAACTTTGTATCCAGAGAAGCAAAGCAGTAAAAATTTTAGTGACATGCTCCTAAATTTCATGTATGAATTAGGAGGTCGAGTGTCAAACGGATCGGGAACTTGTCAACCTTCGTTGAGGATCGAACGGATAAACCAATAGCTCCACCTATCCTGTGATTCCTGGAGTCAAACCAGGTAATACAGGAGTAAATCCGCTCTAGAGGATTGTCAATATATATCTTTATTCACGTAGTGAATATTAAAATAGAGCGTCACACAGTTTGAGAACGTTTCCAATTGCTATAAAGTCAAACGATTTACCGAAGACCATACCCGCCGAGAAATTAACCCGCTGTATCGTGGGTATAAAACCGTATTCAGAAGTACACACCAGTATGCACATTAGTGGCGAGCACCACAATTTCATGAATGAAACCGAATATCGATGTCAAACCGAGCGAGAACGTTACCACCTTCGTTTTGAATCGAATGGCAGTGCCAGTAGCTTCACCCTATCGTATGATTCCGAGAGTCAAATTAGGTATTCCGAGAGTAAATCTGCAGTTCAGATTGGGCAATAGGTACACTATTTCACATTATAAATATTGAAGTGCACTGCCAAACCATTGCTGAACGTTACCTATTGCTGCATTGCCAAAATGCTTTTAGCAGAATGTCTTACCTTTCCAGAAGTTAACCCGCTGTATCGTGAGTATGACTTCGTATTCAGAGAAAGAAATAAGTATACACTTCAGTGACGGTACCATAATTTCATGAATGAAATAGATGATCGAATGTCAATCCTTTCGAGCACGATATCAACTTCTTTGAGAGTCGAGCGGCTTAGCCAGTAGTTATAACTCTCATGCGGTTCGGAAGGTCAGGCACAGTATTTACGAAGTCAATCCGCAGTGCAGTATTACCAATGGACACGTTCACTCACGGTATTAATATTATAGTAGTGCGTCAAACTTTTGCAGAACATAACACGTTTTTATTGTTTCAAATTTTTTCCCACGGCCTTACCCTCCGGGAACCAGACCAGATGTATCGCGGATATAACTACGTGTTCATAGAAGAAAATTTGCGCTCATTTTAATGACTGGCACCTGAATCTCATGGATGGACAAGGAGATCGCGAGGCAATGCGTTCGGGAAAGTTATAACTTTTTTTGAAAGTCTCACATATAAGTCAGTACCTTCATGCATTCAGTTATTCCGATAGTAATTCCAGGTATTCCGGGAGTAAATGCGATGTGCATAATTGGCAATAGATACCATAATTCACGGTTCGAATATTAAAATTTTGCGTCAATCCGTTCGAGAACGCTGCCACCCTCTGTGAGAGTCGTAAGGATATGTCAATAGCACCACCTACCAAGTGATTCGGAGAGTCGAACCAGGTACGCCTGAAGTAAATTTGCTGAAGAGTATTGGAAACAAACAACTTCCATAACGGTTTGAATATTAGAATAGCGTGTTAAACCGTTTGAGAACGTTACCACACTCATTGAGACTCGAACGGATAAGTCAATAGATTCACCTATCCTGTGATTCGGAGAGGAAAACAAGGTACTCCGTGAGTAATTCCGCTGAACAGTAATGGCAAAAGAAACACTATTTCGCGGCTTGCATATTATAGCAGACCGTCAAACCATTGCAGAACGTTACCCATTGATGTACAGTTAAAATCTTTCTAGATAGCCTTATCTTCGGAGCAGTTAAGCCGGCGCGTCGGAAGTATATCTTCGTGTTCAGAGAACAAACTAGAAAACAATTTAGTGACGCGGTCCTTAATTTCATTATGAATAAGATGACCCTGGTTCAAACCGCTCGAGAAAGATGCCAACTGGTTTGAGACTCGAAGGAGTCAGACAATAGCTCCATTTATCCTGTGGATCTCAGAGACATATCTGGTATCCGAGAGTAAATCCGCTGAAGCGTATTGGCAACAGACACCTTACTTCATGCACTGCATCTCAAAATACAGCGTCACTCTGTTTTTGATATTTATCAGTTGGTACAAATTCAAACGTTTTACACAAGGCCTTACCATCCGAGAACCACAGCCTCTGCATCGAGAGAATAAGTTCGAGTTTAGAGAAAGAAACTAGTATTCAATTCAGTGACGGGCACCGTGACATCATGCATGACTTAGAATATATAGTCTCAAACGTTTCGAGAACGTAACCACCATCTGTGAGTGTCGAACGGCTAAGACAATAGGTTCACATATTCTGTGATTCCGAAACGGAATCCAGGTACTCGTGGAGTAAATCCGCTGACCAGTATTGGCAATTGGCGCCTTAATTCAAGGATTTAAGGTTAAATTAGAGAGTCAAGCCGATGTTGAACGTTGCCCATTAGTATGCAGTTAAACCTCTCACCGGATATCTTCCTCCCTAGAACATATCCCGCTGCAGCAAGTGTCTTACTTAGTGTTCAAAGAATGAATTAGTAGACTCTTCAGCAGACGGACACTTTAGTTGCATGAATCAATAGGAAGACAGATGGTCAAATCGTCCGAGAACGTTACCACCTCCGTTGAGAGTCGCATGGCAAATGCAATACCTTCACCTCTCCTGTGAATTCAAGAGATAAACCATGTATTCCGGGAGAAAATCCGCTGAACAGTATTGGCAATAGACAACCTTAATTCAAGGTATGAAAATTAAAATATGGCGGCAAATCGTAGGAGAAATTTGACAATTCGTATGACGACAAACTTTATACAGCTCACCTTACTTTCCGCGAAAAAGACCAGGTGTATCGAACGTATAACTACGTTTTCATAGTATAAAATTGGTATTCATTTTAGAGACTGGCACCTGTAACTCATGAATGAATAAGGAGATCGCGAGTCAATCAGTTCGAGAACGTTTTCGCCCTTTTTGAGAGTCGCATATCTGAGTCAGTATCTTCACCGATTCTGCTGCTCCGACAGTCAAAATAGGTATTTTGGGTGTAAATGCGATGTGCAGTATTGGCAATAGACAAATTAATTCGCGGTTTGAATATTAAAGTGGAACGTTAATCCGTTCGGGAAAGCTAGCAAATGATATAAAGTCGAACGTTTTACTGAAGACCTTACCCCCCGAATGCATATTCGGCTGTATAGAGAGTATGTCGACGTGTTCAGAGACGCAAACTAGTGTTCATATTATGGACTGCCACCTTAATATTGTGTATGAATTAAAAGATCGAGTGTGGAACCCTTTGAGATATTTTCCCCATCTTTGAGTATGGAGCGGCTAAGTCAATAGCTCAACCTATTTTATGATTCCGAAAGTCAAATGTGCACTCCCGGAGTAAATATGCTGAACAGTATTGGCTTTAGACACCTTACTTCATACCTTGAATATTAAAGTTGAACGCCGAACCATTTGAGAACATTACCAAGTTGAATAGGGTCAAACCATTTACCGAAGGCCTGACCTGCCGTGAATCTATTGAGCTGTATCGAGAGTATAACATCGTATTGAGTGGAACAAATTACTACTAATCTTAGCGACGGGCACCTTAATTTCATGAATGAATTTGAAGATCGACGGTCAAACCGTTCGAGAACGTTACCTCCCTCCTTGATATTCGATTGGTTATGACAAAAGCTCCACCTATCCTGTTATTCCGACAGCGAAACCTGGTATTCCGGGAGTCAATCCGCTGTACACTATTGACATGGCACATCTTAAGTCACGGTTTGAATATTACAGAAGGGCGTGAACCGTTTGAGCATATTACCTGTTGTTATAAAGTCTAACATTTGACCGAAGACCTTGTCCTCCTAGAACATAAACCGCTGTATCGAGAATATAACTTCGTGTTCAGTGAAACAAAATAGTACACATTTTAGAGGCGGGAATCTTAATTTCATGTATGAATTAGAAGATCGGGAGTCAAACCGTTACCAATTTACTTGAGAGTCGCAGAGCTAAGTCAATAGTTTCACCGGCCCGGGGATGCTGAGATCCAAACCAGGTATTCCGGGAATCAATCCGCTGTACACTATTGGCAATAAACGCGTCAGTTGAAGGTTTGAATATTATAGTTGTGCGTCAATGTGCGTATGAGAACGTTTCCAATTGGTAATACGTCGAACGCATTACTGACGACCTTACCATCCGCAAGCCCAACGCGCTGTATCGAGGATAAGACAAAGTGTTCATAGGAACATGCTAGTATACGTTTTTGGCCGGGGCACCTTTTCTCATGTATGAAATAGAAGATTCATTGTCAAACAGTCCGGGAACGCTACCACCTTCTTTGGGAATTGACCGACAAACTCAATAACTTCACACATCATTTTATTTCTATAGCTAAACCAGGTGTTCCTGGAGTAAATACGCTGATCAGTATTGGCAATAGACGCCTTAATTCACTGTTGGATAGTAAAATAGAGCGTCAGTCCGCTTGGGATCAATACCAATTGCTGTAATGTCAAACACTTTATTGATGGCCTTACCTTCGGACAAGCAAGCTCGCCGATTCGTGTGTCTGACTTCGCGTTCAAGGAAAGAAATTAGTCTCCATTTTATTGACAGGCCACTTAACTTCATGTATGAATTAGAATGTTGAGTGTGAAACATTCAGGATCGCTTCCACCGCCTTTGAGAGTCTAACTGCTGAGTCGATAGGTTCACCTATGTTGTGTTTCTGAGGTTCAAATCAGGTAATACGGAAGTTAATCCGCTGAAATATATTGGGAATTGATGCCTTATTTCGCGGTAATAATATTAATGTAGGGAGACTAACCCTCAGAGACCATTACCAATTCATATAGAGTCAGTCGTTTTTTGAATACCTAAGCTTCCGAAATCCAATCCTGCTGTAGCGAGTGTCCTGATTAATGTTAACAGAAACAAATTACTAGACATATTAGAAGACAAACGACACACGTTTGTGTATAAGTATCAACACCGGCAGTCCATGCAATCGAGAAAATTACCACCATCCTTGAGATTCGTCAATAGCTCCATGCATCCTGTGACTCCGAGAGTCATCTCAGGTAATCCGGGAGAAAGTCCACTGATGAGAATTGACAACTGACAACTTAATTAACAGTTTGAAAATTGAAACAGATCGTAAAACCGTTTGTGTACGTTACCAAATTTAATAAAGTCAAACGCTTTAACGTAGACCACGCCTTCCGCGAACCTCAACCGCTTCATGGAGTTTATAACTTCATGTGCAAAAACAGAAATTAGTATTCGTTTCACTGACGGGCACCTTAGCTTCATGTATGTATTAGAAGATCGAGGGTCCTGGATTTCGAGAACGAAACCAACATCTATGAGAGTCGAGCGTCTACGAATATAGCTCCTTCCATTCAGTGATTCCGAAGGTCAAGGTGTTTCGGGACTAATCCGCTGATCAGTATTCGCAACAGACAGCTCATTTTTCGGTATGAATACTAAAGCAGGCAGTCAAAACCGTTGTAGAACATTACCAACTGGAATAGTACCATTCCTTTTACCGAATACGTAACCCCCCTAGAACATTACTCGCTTTAGCGAGTCTCATGCTAAGTACTCAGGGAAACATGAAAGTAGACATTATAGCAGAGGCAAACATTATTTTGATATATGAATTAGAAGATCGAGGGTCAAATCGCTGGAGATCGTTTCAACCTTCTTTGAAAGACGAACGCCTAAGTCAATAGATACACCTATCCCGTGATTCCGGGAGTCAAACCTGGTCCAAGGAATTAAATGCAATGTACAGTACTGGTAACGACACTTTAATTCACGGTATGAATATTAAAGCAGACCGTCATACTGTTGCAGAACGTTACTTATTGTTATAGAGTCAAACCTTCTACCGAACAAATTACCTTCCTACAAACTGACCCGCTGTATCAAAATTAGAACATCTTGTTGAGAAAAGCAAATTGGTACATATATATGTAACGGGCACCTTAATTTCGTATTTGAAGTCGATAATCTGCAGGCAGACTGTTCCAGAACGTTACCATATTCTATGAGAGTTGAACGGCTAAGTCAATAGCTTCACCCATTCTGCGTTACTGACAAGCCAACCAGATATTCCCAAAGTATATCCGCTGAACAGTCTTGACCAAAGGCACCTTAAGACAGTGTATGAACATTAAAGTACTGTGTCAAACCGTTGTAGAACGTTACGTATATGTATTAAGACAAGGCTTTAACCGATAGCCTCAACTTCCGAGAAGGTAACCCGCTGTTTCAACAGTATAGCTTCGTGGTTAGAGAAACACATTCCTATAAACTTTAGTGACGGCGTCATATGTTCATGTATGGATTAGAATATCGATGGTCAAAGCGCTTCAGAGAATTACTACTTTTTTTGACAGTCGCACAGCTACGCCAATAGCTTCACCAATCCTGGGATTCCCAGCTAAGAACAAGGGACTCCAGGATTAAATCCGCTGAAAAGTATTGCCAATAGACATATTAATTCACGGTTCAAGTGCTAAAGTCGCACGTCAAATCTTTGTAGATCATAAACCATTCGCATGGCGTCAAACTTTTTACCGAAGGCCTTATCTTCCGAGAAGCCCAACCCGCTGAACCAAGTGTCTTACACAGTGTTCAAGGCAGCAAGTTAGTAGCATTTACTCCGAGAATACATGACCTGACTCTTAGAATATTGGAA
Source organism: Lasioglossum baleicum (assembly GCF_051020765.1). Lineage (NCBI taxonomy): Eukaryota > Metazoa > Arthropoda > Insecta > Hymenoptera > Halictidae > Lasioglossum > Lasioglossum baleicum. The sequence continues at coordinate 193,053 of NW_027469195.1, read as the reverse complement.
TACGTCAAGCGATGGACTTAGCCGTTCTTCTCTCATAGAAAGTGGCAACTTTCTCGAACGGTTTGACACATCGATCTTCTAATTCATACATGATGTTAAATTGCCAGTCACTGAAATGAATACTAATTTCACTCTCTAAACACGAACTTATTCTTTCGATGAAGACGGTGAGGTTCGCGGAAGGATAGGTCTACGGTAAAACATTTGACTTTGTAGCAAATGGGAAAGTTCTCAAGCGGTTAGCCAGTCTGCATTAATATTCAATCCGTGAATTGATGTGTCTATTGACAAAACTGTTTCGCGGATTTTCACCCGGCATACCTGCTTTATGTTTCGGAATCACATGATAAGCGTATGCATTGGCATTTCCGTTCGACCCTAAAGCAAGATTGTACCGTTCACGAACGGCTTTACTCTTGATTCGTATATTTATTCATGAAACTGTGGTGTACGTCAGCTACTATGTGGACAAATATGATCCCGAGAACAATAAGCAAAGCACTAGATACAGCGTTTTGGTTTCTCGGAAGGTAAGGTATTCCGTAAACGAAATGACGTTATACCAATCGCTAACGTTCTCAAACCGTCTGACTTTCCGCTCTAATGCGTCAACTGAAATGAACACTAATTTCATTCTCTGAATGGGAACTCATTTTCTCGATGAAGCCAGTGATGTTCGCGGAAGGTAAGGCCTTCGGTAAAACTATTGACTTTATACTAATAGGTTACGCTCTCAAACGGTTTGACTCTCTAGTTTAATATTCAAGCCGTGAATGAAGGTGTTCATTGCCAAAACTCTTCAGCGGACTTACTACCTGAATACCTGGCCTGAGTCTCGGAATCGCTGGATAGGTGAAGGTATTGACTTAGCAGTTAATCTCTCACAGCGGGTGGCATCGACCTCGAGTGGATTGACCCTCGATGTTCTATTTCAGACACGAAGCTACGGTGGCCATCACTGAATTGAATTCTTATTTCTTCATCAGGAGACGAAGTGATACTCTCGGCGAAGCAGCTCAGGTTCGAGGAAGGTTAGGCCATCGTCAAGACGACTGACCTTATAGCAATTGGTTTCGCACTCAAAGCGTCTGAGATTCTTTAATGTTCAAACCGAGAATTAAGATGTATTTTGCCAAAACTTTTCAGCGGACTTACTACCGGAATACCTGGCTTGACTCTCGGAATCACAGGATAGGTGAAGGTATTGACATAGAGAGTTCGTCTCTCACAAACGGTGTTTACATTCTCGAGGGATTGAACCTCGATCTCCTAATTCATACAGGAAGTTAAGGTGGCCGCCCTTGAAATGAACACTTATTTCTGGTCCAGCAGACGAAGTTATGCTCTCGATGAAGCCGGTGAGATTCGTGGAAGATAACGCCTTCGATAAACGTTTTACTTCAAACCAATTGGTATCGTTCTTATACAGACTGACGCTCTGCATTAATGATCAAACCGTGAATTTAGGTGCATATTGCCTCTACTGTTCAGCTGTTTTACTCCTGGAATACCTGGTTTGACCCTCGGAATTGAAAGATAGGTGAAGTTATCGACTTAGCAGTTCGTCTTTCACAGAATGTAGGAAGGTCTTTGAAAGGATTGACCATTGATGTTGATATTAATACACAAACATGTGGCGTTCGTCTGCTAACAGTTCTGCGAAATTCTTTCCATGCACATTACGCAGGACACTCGCTACAGCGTGTAAGGCTTTCTGAAGGTTTGTGGTATACGGTAAAAGGAATGACTTTATGCGCTTTGTTAATGTTCTCCGGGGTTTGACTCTCTACATTAATATTCATGCTGTGAATTAATATTTCTATCACCAATACTGCTCTGCGGATTGAATCCTGGAATACCAGGCTTGACGCCTGAAATCTTAACTATGGGTGAAACGGTTGACTCAGCGTTTCGACTCTTAAAGGAGGTCGTAACGATCTCAAATGACTTGACGTATGATATTCCAATTCGTACATGGAAATAAGGTGCCCGTCACCGGAATTGATACAAATTTCTTTCTCTGAACCGGAAATTACGCTCTCGATGTCACGGGTGCGGCTCGCGGAAGGTAAGATCTTCAGTAAGACTTTTGACTTTTGTACCAATTGGTTGCGTTCTCAAACGGTGAGACGCTGTATTTTAGTGTTCAAACCGAGAATTAAGGTGTCTAATGCCAACACTGTACAGTGGAGTTTCTTACGAAATACCTAGTATTACTCTCAGAATCACATGATAGGTGAAACTATTGACATAGACGTACGACCCTCGAAGAGTGTGGTGACATTCTCGAACCGATTGACACTGGATCTTCTAATTCATGCATGAAATGAAGGTGCTCGCTACTAAAATGTATACGAGTTCACACCTCTGAACAAGCAGTTATGCTCTCGATACAGCGGGACTGTTGCTAGGAGGGTGAGGTCTTCGGTAAAACATTTCACCTTAAAACAATTTGTAGCATTCTACACTGAATTCACGCAGCACTTTAAGATTCGAACCGTGAATTAAGGTGTCTGTTGCCAACACTGTTCAGCCGATTTACTCTCAGAATACCTAGTATGACTCGGAATCTCGGGACAGGTAAAGTTATTCACTTAGCCGTTAGTCCCTTACAGAACGTGGCAACGTTCTCGAGCGGTCAGACTCTCGATCTTTTAATTCATTCCTGAGGTTATGGTGCCCTTCTACTGAAATGAAGACTAATTTCCTTCGCTGAACACGAAGTTCTACTCTCGATACGGCCGGTTAAGTTCTCCGAAGGCAACGCTTTCTGTAAGAAGTTTGAATCTACACCACTGGGTTATTGTCCACAACGAATTGACGGTCTGCTTTAATATTCCTACCGTGAATTAAGGTGTCTATTGACAATACCCTTCTGCGGATTTGCTCCCAGATTACCCGGCTTGGCTTTCGGAATCACGGGGTAGGGGAAGCTATTGAAGTAGCCATTCGGAAATCATAAAATGTGGTAACGGTTTCGAATGGTTTGACGCTCGATCATCTAATTCATACATGAAGTTAAGGCGCCGGTCACAGAACGGAAACTAATTTCTTTCTCTGAACATGAAATTATACTGTCAAAACGGAGTTTTTGCTTCTCCGATGGTAAGGCTATCGTAAACTGTTTGACTGTATACCAATGGGCAACGATCTACAATGCTTTGACATTCTACTTTAATAATCAAACCGTGAGTTAAGGTGCCAATTGCAATAATCTTCAGCGATCTTACGCCCAGGGTTCCTTGTTTGACTCTCCGAATCACAGTATAGGTGAAGCTATTGACTGAGCCGATCGTCTCAGACAGAATGTGGCAACGTTCTCTAACGGATTGGCTCCTTGTTGTTCTATTCATACATGAAAATGCGGTGTCCGTCTGCTAAAGTATCGCCTGGTCTTTTTCCGTGTGCACTAAGCGAAACACCTGCTGTAGCGTGTTAGGACCTTGGTTGGTAATGTATCCGTTAAAATCTTTGACTTTGTACCATCTAGCTATATTCTCCAACGGTTTGACTCCCTACATTAATATTCATAACATAAATTAAGGTGTCTATTGCCTATTGTGAACAGCCGATTCACTCCCGGAATAGGTGGTTCGAAGTTTCTGAATATCAGGATAGGTGAAGCTACTGACATAGCCGTTCGAATCACAAAGAAGGTGGTTACGTTCACCAACTGTTTAACCACCGATATTCAATTTCATAAGTGGAATCAAGGTTCCCGTCACTGATACGTATACTAATGCCTTTTACTGAACACGCAGATATACTTTCTATACAGCGAGTTTGGATCTCGGAATGTGTAGGTAGGAATCGGTAGATGTTTTACTCTGTTCCAATACGTAACGCTCTACAGCTACTCGACTCTGTACTCTCACATTGAATCCCTGAATTAAAAGTATCCACTACCAATAATGTTCAGCGGATTTACCCCTGGAATACCCGGTTTGATTCTCGGAAACGCAGGATATGCGAAGCTATTGATTTATCCGTTCGACTCTCACAGAAGATGGCAACGTTCTCTGGCGGATTAACCCTCGATTTTCGAATTCATACATGAAGTTAAGGTGGCTGTCACTGAAAGGAATATTAATTTCCTTCTGTGCACAAGAACTTATACTTTCATCGAAGCTGCTTAGGTTCGCGGAAGGTAAGGGCTTTGGTAAAACATTTGTCTTTATAGTAATTAGTAACTGTCTCAAATGGTGTGAAGCTGTATTTTGATATTCAAACGGAGAAACTAAGGTGTCTGTTGCCGATACTGTTCAACGGATTTACTTCCGGAATATCTGGTATGACTCTAGGACCCTCAGAATAGGCGCAGCTATTAATTTAGCAGTTCGTCTCTCACAGAAGGTGGTAATGTTCTCGCACCGTTTGATCCTCGATCCTCTAATTCCTACATGAAATTAATGTGTTCGTCACTAAAATGTACATTAATATGCTCCTCTGAACACGAGGGTGCAATCTCGATACAGCGGGGTAGCTTCTCGAAAAGTAAGTTCGTCGTTAAAAGTTTGACTATATAGTAATATGTAACGTTGCATAACCTTGTGACTCTGTACTTTAATATTTATACCATGAAACTGCGTGCCTAGTGCCAATACTGTACCGCGGATATAGACGCGGATTAACTGGTTTGACTCTTGGAGGCGCAGTATAGGTGAAGCTGTTAACTTAACCGTTCGACACTTGAAGAAAGTGGGAACGTCCTCGAAACGTTTTGCGCATGGAATTTCTATTCATATATGTAAGAAAGGTGCCCGTCATGCAGATGTATACTCATATTTCCTCTGACCACGAAGATAAACGCTAGATGTAGCGGGTACTGTTCGCAGAAGGTAAGGTATTCGGAAGAAGTAGGACTTTACACCAATTGGATATGTTCTCCGTGGGTTTGACGCTCCAAATTAATATATATGCCGCTGATTGATATGTGATATTGCCAATAGTTTTCAGCGGACTTACTCCCAGAAAACCTGGTTTGACTCTCGGACTCACGGGATAGGTGATACAATTGACATAGATGTGCGATTCTCTAAGGAGGTGGTAACATTCTGAAAAGTTTTGACACTCGATCTTCTAATTCATACACGTATTTAATGTGACCGTCTCTAAAATGCAAGCTAATATGTTTCTCCGAATACGAAATTATGCTTGCGATCCAGCGTGTTAGCTTCTCGGAAAGTTAGATATTCTGAAAGTAGAATGACTTTATACCAGATGGTTCCGTTCTTCGACGGTTTGAAGGCCTGCTTTAAAATTGAAACCATGAATTAAGGGGTCTCTTGCCAATTCTGTACCGCGCATTTGATACGGAATACTTGCTTTGACTGTTGGAATCTGAGGATATGTAATGCTGTTGACTTAGCTGTTCGACACTCAAAGACGGTGGTAACGTTCTCGAATGATTTGATTCACGATTTTTCTATTCATACATGAAAATAAAGTGTCCGTCTCCTAAAATGTCTACTAATATGTTCCTGTGACCTCTAAGCCAGACAACCGCTACAGAGGGTTAGATTCTCGGACGACAATGTATTGGGTAAAAAGAATGCCTTTATAAAAATTGATAATGTTTTCCGACTGTTTGAGTCTCATCCTTAATATTCATGCCGTGAATTAAGATGTCTATTGCCGATACTGTTCAGCGAATTTAATCCCGGAATACTTGCTTTGACTGTCGGTAGGGCAGGATACATGAAGCTATTGAATTAGCCGTTCGATCCTCACAGAAGATGGCAACGTTCACGGGCGGCCTAACACCCGATCTTCTAATTCATACATGAAGCTAAGGTGCCCGTCACTGAAATGAAGACTAGTTTCCAGTTCTGAGGACGAAGTTATACTGTAGATGAAGCTAGTGAGGTTCGCGGATCGTAGGGCCTGTTGTAAAACGTTTTACTTTATAACAATTTGTTACGGTTTCAAACGATTTGACACAATACTTTAACATTCATACCGCGAATTATGGTGTATATTGCCAATACTTGCCACGGAAATTACAGCCGGAGTACCTGGTTTGATCCTCGGAAATACAGGATAGGTGAAGCTATTGCCTGTGCTGTTCGACTCTCGAAGAAGGCGGTAACATTTTCGAACCGTTTGACTGTCAATTTTCCTATTCATACACGAATATAGTGCTTCCGTCTGCGAAAATGTCTATATATTTGGTTCCGTGAAAACCAAGATTGACAATCGCTGCAGCGGGATATGTTCTCGGAAGGTAATATATTGGATAAAGAGAATTACTTTGTTTTGAATGATAATGTTGACCGGCGGTTTGACTGCATGTATGAATTACACGATCGATTTTCAGACCTTTCGAAAACGATACTATATTCCTCCAAATCGTCCGGCTAAGACAGTAGCTTCACCTATCGTGTGACTCCGAGAGACGAACCAGGATGTCCGGAAATAAATCCGCAGTACAGTATTGGCGATATACACCCTACTTCCAAGTATGAGTATAAAAGTGCAGTGTCAAATATTTGCCCAATGTTACCTATTGGTATTGCGTCAAACTCTTTACAGAAGGCCTTACCCTCCGATATGATAAGCTGTAGTATCGATAGTCTAAATTCGTGTTCAGAGAAACATCCTATTATTCCTTTTAGTGACGGGCACCTTCATTATATGTATGAATCAGAAGATCGATGTGCACACTGTTCCAGAACGGTACTACTTTCTGTGAGATTCGCACAGCTAAGTCATTAGCATCACCTATCCAGCGATTGCGAAAGTCAAACCAGGTATTCCGGGATAAAATCCGCTGAACGGTATTGGGAACAGACACCTTATTTCACTGTTTGAATATTATAGCAGAGCGTCGAACCGTATGAGAACGTTACCAATTCATATAAAGTCAAACGTTTTATCGAAGGTCTTACCTTCCACGAACATTTATCCACGTCATCGAGAGTGTAGTTTTGTGTTTAGCAAAAGGAATTAGCATTCATTTCAGTGACCGGCAGCTTAACTTCATGTATGAATAAGAATATCGATAGACCGTTCGATATCGATACCACATTCATGGAGAGTCGCATAGTTAAGGCAATAGTTTCGCATACCCTGTGATACCGAGAGTCAAATAAGTCATTACTGGAGTAAATCCTCCGAATTATAGAGGCAATTGACTCCATAATTCACCGTATGAATATTAAGGTATTTTAAGTTATATTAAGCAGAGTCAGCCTGTCGGCGACCATTATTAATTGCTATAGAGTCATTCTTTTTACGGAAGACCTTACCTTCCGAGAATGTAACTTGCTGCATCGAGGTAATAATTTCGAGACATCGGAAACCAATTAGCATACATTTTAGTGACGTACACCTTAATCTCGTGTACGAATTAGATGAGCGAAGTTCAAACCTATCCGCAACGTTACCTCCTTCTTTGAGAACCAAAATTCAAGATCAACAGCAACAACTGTCCTGTGATTCCGAAGGTCAAGGAAGGTATTCCGGGAGTCAATTCGCTGTGCACTACTGGCAACGGACACCGTAATTCACAGTATGAATATTAAGATAGATCGCTAAACCTTTGTTGAACTTTACCTATTGGTGCAGAGTCAAACTTTTTACAGAAAGCCTTACCTACAGTGAACCAAACCCGCCGCATCGAGAGTAAAACTTTGTGCTCACAGAATCACATTAGTTTACATTTTAGCAACGGGTGCTCTAATTTCATGTGTGGATTAGAAGATCGAGAGGTAAACTGTTCGAGAACGTTACTACCCTCTTTGTGATTCTGAAGTCTAAGTAACCAGCTTCACGTATCCTGGGATTCCGAGAGGCAAACTAGCTACTCCGGTAGTAAATACCCCGTTCAGTATTAGTAATAAACACCTTAATTCTCGGAATGAATGATAATGCAGGCCGTCATACCTTTGTAGACCGTTACGTAATTGAATAAAGTTATACGTTTTTCAGAAGATCTATCCTTCCGAGACGATAACACACTATATCTAGGGCGTTACATCGCGTTCAGAGAAGCAAATTGGAATTCATTTTGGCGACGGGCACCTTAATTTCAACTACGAATTTGAAGATAGAGGGTCAAACCGTTCGGGATCGTTACAGCCTTCTTTGAGAGACGAACGGCTAAGTCAATAGCTTTACGTTTCCAGTGATTCGGAGAGTCAATGCAGGAATTGTTGGACTAAGTCCGCTGAACAGTATTGCCAAGAGACACCTTTATTCACGGTGTGAATAGTAAAGAAATGTGTCTAACAGTTTTAGAGCATTGCGAATTGGTAAGAAGACACACACATTAGAGATAGCCATACCTGCGGAGAAACAGACCTGCCGTTTCGAGAGTAAATCTTCGTGTTCAGAGGTATGATCTGGTATACAATTTAGTGACGAGCACAGTAATTTCATGCATGAATTAGAAGATCGAGTGTCAAACCGTTCCGGAACGTTACCTCATTCTCTGAGAGGCGAACGACTAAGTCAATAACTACACATATCCTGTGATTGAGAGAGACAATCCAGGCATTCCGCGACTAAGTAATCTGAATAGTGCTGTCACTTTCTTGTCACATTAATTCATGGTCTGAATACGAAAGTGGAGCGTCAATCCGTTTGAGAGCGTTACCAATTTGTATAAAGACAAGCACTCTACCGATGGCTTTACCAAAGGAGAAGCAAACTCGCCGTTTCGAGAGTATAAATTCGTGTTCAGAGAATGAAATTAGAATTCATTTCAGTGGCGGGCACCTTAACATCATGTATGAATTAAAATATCGAGGGTCAAGCTGTTCGAGATCGTTACCACCTTCTGTGAGTGTCGATCATCTAAGTCAATAGCTTCATTTATCCAGCGATTCCGAAAGTCAAACCAGATATTCCGGGAGTATATTCGCTCAACAGTTTTGGCAATAGACACCTTAATTCCGGGTTTCAATATCACAATTGAGCTTCAAACCGTTTGTGAACGATATCGATTGATGTAATGTCAAGCGTTATACCGATAGACCTACATTCGGAGAAGCTAACCTGTCGCATCGACATTATACCTTCGTGTTCAGAAAGCAAAATTGGTATTCATTCCAGTGAATGGCACCTTTAATTCATGTGTGAATTAGAAGGTTGAGAGTCAAACAGTTCGGGAACGTTATCTCATTCTTTGAGACATGAACAGCAAAGTCAATTGCTATAATTATCCTGAGATTCCGAAAGCCAGAGTAGGTTTCCGCGAGTTAATCCGTTGAACGGTATTGCCAATAGTCGCCTTAATTTACGGTTTGAATTTTAAAGTAGACCATAAAACCGTTTGAGAGTGCTACGCAGTTTGTATAAAGTCAGACGCAATACTGGAGACCCAACCCTCCGAAAGCCTTACGCACTGTGCCGAGAGTATAACATGTAGTTCAGAGGATCAAAGTAGTATATATTTTAGTGACCTGAACCTTAATTACGTGAATCAATTAGAAGACCTAGTGTCAGACCGTTCGATAACGTTCCCACCTTCTTTGAGAGTGGAACGGCTAATTCAACAACTTCTCCTATGCTATGATTCCGATAGTCAAATAATGCATTCCGGGAGTAAACGCGCTGCACAGAATTGGGAATAGACACCTCTATTCACGGTTTGAATATTAAAGTATTCCGACAAATCGTTTGAGAGCGTTATCAATTGGCATAAAGTCAAACGTTTTACCGAGGCCCTCAGCTGCCACGAACCTCACCGGCTGTATCGAGAGTATAAGTTTGTGTTCACGGAAAAAAATTAGTATTCAATTCAGTGAGGGGCACCATAATTTCATATACGAATTAAATGATCGAGGGTCCAAACGCTCCTGAACGTTGCCACCTTCTGTGATAGACGACCGGTTTAGTCAATAGCTTCAACTATTTGGTGATTAAGAGAATCAAACCAGGCATACTTGTAGTAAATCCGCCCAACAGTTTTGCCAATAGGCATCTTATTGGCGGTTTGAATATTAAGGTTGAGAGTGAAACCGTCGCAGAACAATGCGAATTGGTACAAAGTCATTTCTTTCAACCTATACCTTACATTCCGAGAACTAAAGCCGTCGTAGCGATTGTCATGTGCCGGGTTCACTGGAATGTATAAGTAGCTGTTTTTGCAGACGGACAACTTATTTTCGAGAAACCGTAGAATATTCGGGGCTCAAATCGTTCGAAAACGTTCCCACCTTCTTTGGAGGTCGAACAACTGAGACAATACCTTCACCTGTCTTGTGATTCCGAAAGTCAAACCAAGTATTCCGGGAGCACATCCGCTGTACAATATTGGCAATAGTCTGCTTATTTCTCGGTACGAATATAGAGGTAGAGCGATAGACGGTTATAGAGCTTCATCTTTTAGTTTAGAGTCAAACTTTTTACCGAAGGCCATACCTACCGTGTAGCCCAACACGCTGAAGCAAGTGTTTTGCTCAGTGTGCAAGGTAGAAAATTATATAATATAATAGAAACATTTACTCAGGGAATACATGGTTTGCCTCTTCGAATATTGGAATACGACAAGCTATGATCTTAGCCGTTCGTCTCTCAAAGAGGGTGGTAACGTTCTCGAACTGTTTGATCCTCGATCATATAAATAATACATGAAATTATGGTGCCCATCATTAAAATGTATACTATTGTGTTTCTCTGAACACAAATTTATACTCTTGATACGGCGGTTTTCATTCTCAGCAGGTATGGCGTTCAGTAAAATGTTTATTTATATACAAGTAGGTAACGCTCTAAAACGGTATGCCGGTCTGCTTTAATATTGACTCCTAGAATTCAGGAGTCTATTGCCCATACGGTATGGGGTACTTACTCCCAGACTGCGTATTTTGCCTCTCGGGATCCTAGATTACGTGAAGCAATTAACTTAGCCGTTCGAATCCGAAGGAATGTCGTAACGTTCTGGAATAGTTTTACTCTCGATTTTGCTATTCGGACACGAAAATACGGTCTCCGTCAGCTGTAATGACTACTATTTTGTTTCCGTGAGCACTAGGCAAGGCACTGGCTAGTTCGGTGTTCGTTCTAGGTCGATAAGTTATTCTATAAATCGTTAGTCTTTATTCCAGTTGGTAACGTACTCGAACGGTTTGACGCTCAACTTTAATATCCATACAATGAATCAGTGTGCCTATTGCCAATACTGTTCAACGGATTTTTTACCGGAATACCTTGGTTGACTCTCGTCATTACGGGATAGGTGAAGCTACTGATTTAGACGTTTGTCTCCCAGGACGGTGGCAACGTTCTCGAACGTTTTGACCCCGATCTTCTAATTCATACATGAAATTAAGTAACCCGTCACACAATAGTATAATAAATTGCTTTTCTGAACACGACGACGTACCCTCGACACAGCGCGTTAGCTTCTCGAAATTTAAGGCCTTCTTTAAAGGGTTTGACTCTATTACTGTACGTAACGTTCTTCGACGGTGTGACTCTCCAGTTCATTATTCGTTCCGTGAATTGAGGTGTCTGTTGCCAAAACTGTTCAACGTATTTGCTCTCGCAGTACATGGTTTGACACTCGGAATAACAGGATAGGTGAATCTATTGGATTTGCTGTGCTACTCTCTGAAATGGTGGAAACGGTGTGCACCTGTTTGACCATCGACCTTCTAATTTATAGATGAAATGGAGGTGCCCGTCCCTTAAATGTATACTATTGTTCTTCCCTGAATACGAAGTTATACTGTCGATTAAGCGGGTGGGGTTCGCGGAAGGCAAGGCCTTCAGTATAACCTTTGACTTTACACCAATTGTTAACGGTCTCAAACGGTTTGACGAGCTACTTCAATATTAGACCATGATTTAAGGCGTCTACTGCCAATACTATTTACTACCCAAATATTTGGTTTAACTTTCGGAATCACAGGATAGCAGAACCAATTGTCTTAGCCGTTCGACTCTCGGCGAGCGTGGTAAAGCTCAGGAACGGTTTTGATCCTCGATCTTCTATGTCATACACGAAATTATGGTGCCAGTCGCTGAAATGATGCCGGTCATACTCGCGGGTGTTAAGGCCTTCTGTAATCATTTGACAATATTCCAATTGGTAACGCTCTAAAACGGTTTGTCGCTCTACTTTAATATTCAAATCGCAAATTAAGGTGCTCATAGCCATAGCTGTTCAGCGGACTGACACCTGAAATACCTGGTTAGACTCTCGGAGTCACAGCACATGTGAAGCTATTGTCATAGCCGTTCGTCTCACACAGAAGGTGGTACCGTTCTCGGATTGTTTCAACTGCAATCTTCTATCTCATGCATGAATTTACGGTGTCTGTTAGTAAAATGTATTGTAATTTGTTGCACTAAGCACGATGTTATACTCTCGGTGAAATGGGTCCACGGAATGTAAGCCAGGCAGTAAATAGTATTGTACTTATTGGTAAGGTTCTCAAACGGTTTGACTTTCTGCTTTAATATTCATGCCATATATTAGTATTTCTATTGCCAATACTGTTCAGCGCTTATACACCTGTAGTACCAGGCATGACTCTCGAAATCACATCTAAAGGTGAAGCTGTTGACTCAGCCAATCAAATCCAAAGGAATATGGTAAATATGTTGAACGTTTTGACACTCGATCTTCGAATTCATTAATGAAATTATGGTGTCCGTCACTAAAATGTTTACTAACTCGTTCCTGCGATTACGATGTCATACCCTCGATATAGCGGGTTAGGATTTCGGACGGTAAAGTCATCAATAATACGTCTGAGTTTATACCAACTGGTAACGCTCTAAAACGGTTTGACGCTCTACTTTAATATTCAAATCGTGAATAAATGTGCCCATTGCAAATACTGCTCTGCGGATTAACTCCTGGAATAACTGGCTTGACTCTTGGAATCACAAGCGTAGGTGTAGCTATTGACGGTGCAATTCGATTCTTCTAGATGGTGTTAACCATCTCGAATGGTTGTGACCCACGATCTTCGAATTCGTACCTGAAATTGTGGTGCCCCTCACTTAAATGTAAAATAAATACTTTCCCTGAACACGACGATATGCTCTCAATGGAGAGGTATGGCCTTCGTTTAAACGTTTGACTTTATAGTAATTGGACGCTTTCTGCAACGGTTTGATGATCTGCATTAATAATCAAACCATGAATTCAGGTGTATATTGCCAATAGTACCAGATTTGTCTCACGGAACCACGGAATAGGTGAAGCTATCATTCTATAACTGACTTACCCTCTATCTTCTAAATGCTACACGAAATTATGGTGCCTGAATAAAATATTTATACTAACTTTCTTCTGTGAACACGAAGTTTCACCCTCTTTACCGCCGGATAATTTCTCGGAAGCTAAGGCCTTCTGCAAAAATTTGACTCTATAGGAATAGGTACCGTTTTGTAGCCGTTCGATACTTTACAATAATATACAAACCGTGAATTAAGGTGTAAATTGCCAATACTGTGGAGCGGGTTCAGACGCGGTCAAACTGGTTTGACTCTTGGAGTCACAGGATAGGTGGAGCTGTTATCTAAGCCGTTCGACAAATATAGAACGTGGTAGCGTTTTCGAAAGTCTATACTCATGATTTCTTTATGCATACATGTAAATAAGGTGCCCGTCATTAAAATGTATAAAAATTTGCTTCTCTGAATACGAAGATATACACCCGATACAGCGGGTTATGTTCACAGTAGGAAAAGTATTCGGAAAAAGGACTATATACAAATTGGTAATGATCTCCAATGGATAGACTCTCTACTTTACCATACATACCGCGGAATGATGTGCCTATTGCCAATAGTTTTTAGTGGCCTTACTCCCGGAACGTCTGCCTATGCTCTCTGATTCACAAGGACGATGAATTTATTGACTTAGGTGTGCGATTCTTCAAGAAGGTCGTAACATTCTGGGACGGTCTGACACACGATCATCCAATTCATACTTGAAACGAAGCTGCTGGTCACTAAAAGGCATACTAATTTGCTGCGCCGAACACGAAATTTCGCTCTCGATCCAGCGGGGTAGCTTCTCGGGTAGTTAGGTATTAGGAAAGTAGAATGACTTTATAGCAATTGGTAACGTCCTCCGACGGTTTGACGGCCTGCTTTAATATTGAAGCCGTGAACAAAGGTGTCCATTGCGAATACTGAACAGCACATTTACCCCCGTACTATGATTCTGAAAGTCAAACCAGATACTCCAGAAGTATATCCGCTTTATAGTATTGGAAATTTACACCATACCTCCGGGTATAAATAAAGTGCAGAGTCAAACTGTTGTAGAACATTACAAATTGGCATTGAGTCAAACTCTTTACCGACGACCTTACCTTCCGAGACGCCCTGTAGTGATTGGCTAGTTTAGTGATCATCGGAAGAAATTAGTAGTCATTTTGGCACACGGACACCTTAGTTTCATGTATCATTAGGACGATCGAGAGACAAAGGGTGCGAGAACGTTACCACATTCTTCGAGACTCCAATTGCTAAATCAATCGATACACCTACCTGTCATTCCGTATGTCAAACCAGATGTTCCGAACGTCAATACGCTGCACATTATTGGCAATAGGCCCCTTAATTCACGCTATGAATATTAAAGTACAGGGTCAAATCGTCGGTGAATATTGCCAATTGGTATAGAGTCATTCTTGTTTCCGAAAACGTACCCTCCCTAGAATCAAACAAGCTGTAGCCAGTGTTGTGCATTGTGCTCACGGAAACAGATGAGTAGGCATTACAGCTGAAGCACACCATATTTTCAAATACGAATGAAACGAGAGAGGGTCATGCCGATCGAGAACATTGCTACCACATGTAAGAGACGAACGGCTACGTCAGTAGCTTCACCTACCTTGCGATTCCGAGAGTCATGCCACGTATTACGGAAGTAAATCCGCTGTACACTATTGACAATGGACTCCTTAATTGACGGATTGAATATTAAAGCAGACGGTCAAACCTTTTGAGAATGTTACCAGTTGGTATAATGTCAAACGTTTTACCGAAGGCCTTAATGTCGGAGAAGATAACACGCCGTATCGAGAGTACAACTTCGTGTATAGTGAAACACATCAGTACAAGTGTTAGTGACGGCACCTTAAATTCATATACGCATTAGAAGATCGAGCGTCAGATCGCTCGAGGACGTTGCCACCTTCTGTAAGGGACGAACGGCTAAGTGAAGTGCTTTAACTGTCCCGAGATTCCAAGAGTCAAACTAGGTGGTCAAGGAGTAAATCGTCTGAACAGTATAGGCAATAGACATCTGATATCACGATATGAATAATAAAATAGAGCGTCACACCGTTAGATAACGTTACCAATTGCCATAAAGTCAAACGGTTCAGCGCAGACGCTACCTTCCGCGGACATCACCCGTTTCCACGATAGTATAACTTCGTGTTTAGGGACACACATTAGTATACAACTTATTGACGGCATCATAAATTGATGAACAAATTAGAAAATAGATGACCAATCCGATCGAAAACGTTACCACCCACATTGAGAGTCGAACGGTTCAGTCTATAGCTTCACCTCTCCTGTGATTCCTAGAGTCAAATCAGGTAATCCGGGTGTAAGCCGGCTGAAATCAATTGGCAACTGACAACGTAATTCACGGTATGAATATTAATGTAGAGGGTCAAATCGACTACGAACATTACCAATGCGCATAATGTCATACCTTTTACCGAATACCATAACCTCCGAGCATCCAAACCGCTGTAGCGCGTGTCGTGCTTAATGTACACGGAAACAAAATCGTAGATATTTTGACGGCCGAGCACCGCATGTTTGTGTGCAAACATCATTATCGGAGGCCAAAGCGTTCGAGAAAGTTACCACCTGCTGTGTCAGACGACCGGCTAAGCGAATTGCCTCACCTACCCAGTGATTCGGAGTGTCAAACCAGATATTCCTGGAATACATCCGCTGAACAGTATTGACAATACACACGCTAATTCACGGTATGAAGTTAAAGAAGACAGTCAACCCGTAGGAGAACATTACCAATTGGTATAAAGTCGTTACTTTTACCCAATACCTTTATCTCCGAGAGCCGGACCCGCTGCAGCGATTGTCTTCCGTAATTTTCACAGTCACAAATGAGTAAACATTTTAGCAGGCTGACACCTTATTGTCATGTATAAATAGAAAAACTGACAGTCAAACCGTTCGAGAACGATCCCACCTTCTTAGACAGACGAATGGCTCAATCAATATCTTCTCCTGCCCTGTGATTGCGAGGGTCAGACCAGGTTTTCTGGGAGTCAATGCACAGCCCATTATAGCGGATGGACACATTAGTTGACGGAATGAATATTAAAGTAGGACGTCAAACCTATGTAGAACGTTACCTATTCATATAGCGTCAAACCCCTACCGAAGGCCTTAACTTCCTAAATCCTAACCCGTTGTAGAGAGTGTCTTGCTTATTGCTCACGGAAACAAATTGATAGCCAGTTTAGCAAACGGAGTCCTTATTTTTATGTATGACTATGTATATCGAGAGTCAAACCGCTGTAGAACGTTATCACCACCTTTTTCAGTCGAACGGTTAAGTCAGTAGCGTCACGAATCCTGTGATTCCGCGAGTCAAGCGAAGTATTCCGGGAGTGAATCCGCTGAACAGTTTGACAATAGACACCTTAATTGACAGTTCGAATGTTAAAGGGCAGAGTATAAACCTTGAAGTACGTTACCTATTCGTATAATGACAAAAGTCCTATCGCAGGCATTACCCTTCGGTAACCTAACACTGTGTATTGAGAGTGAAACTTCGTGTTCAGAGATACAAAATTAGTATTCATTGCAATGACGGACATCTTAATTTTATGTGTACATGAGAAGATCGGTAGGCAAACCGTTCCAGAAAGTTAGCACCTTCTTTGTGAAATCGCATATCTAACACAAAAGCTTCACCTATCCTGTGGTTCCGGGAGCCTAACGCGGTATATTAGAAGTCTATCCGCTGAACAGTAATGGCAGTGGACTCCTTAGTTCACGTTGTGACTATTAAAGCAGAACGTGAATCCACTTGGGAGTGTTAGCAGCTGGTATAAAGCCGAACACTTTACCGAAGGCGCTACATTCCGCGAACTTCACCGGCTTCATAGAGAGTATAACCGGGTGTTTATCGAATGAAATTAGTATTCATTTCAGTGTCGGGAACCTCAAGGTGATGAATGAATTAGAAGATCTAGTGTCAAACATTTCGAGCCAGTTACCTCCTTCTTGGAGAGTCGAGCAGCTAAGTCAATCGCTTCACCTATCCTGTTTTTGCGACAGACAAACTTTGTACTCCGGGAGTCCATCCGCTGAACAGTTTTGTCAGTACACAGCTTATTTCACGGAATGAGTATTACAGCAGAGCATCAAACCGTTGTAGAGCTTTACCTATTCATATAGAGTCAAACCATCTTCGGACGACCTTACCTTCCGTGAAGCATACCCGTTGTATCGAAAGTTCAACTACGTGTTCGGAGAAGAAATTAATATTCATTTCAGTGACGGACACCATAATTTCGTGTATGATTAAAAGTTCGAGGGTCAAACCGTTCGAGAACGTTACCACATTCAGTGAGAGACGAAAGCATAGGTCAATATCTTCACCTACCTTGAGATTCCGAAAATCAAACCAGATCTTCTAGGAGTAAATGGGATGTACAGTATTGGCAGCGCACCCCAAAATTCTCGGTTTGGACAATAGAATATAGCATCACACCGTTTGAGAGCGGTACAAATTGCTATAAATGCAAACGATTTATCGAAGGCCCTACCTTCCGCGAACCGCAGACGCTTCATCGAGAGTATAACTTTGTGTTCAGAGAAGGAAGTTGGTATTCATTTCAGTGTCGGGCCGCTCAATTTCATGTATGATTTATAAGATCGAGGACTAAACCGTTTGTGAACGTTTCCATCCACTTTGAGCATCGATCGGCTACATCCATAGCTTCATCCATCTTGTGACTTAGAGAGTCAAACCAGGTATTCGAGGAGAAAATCATCTGATAGTTCGGGCAATAGACACCTTAATGCAGTGCATGAATATTAAAGTACAGAATCAAACCGCTGGAGAAAGTTACAGGCTTATATAACGTCATACTCCTCAGCAGATACCTTACTTTGCGAGGACATAACCCGCGGTATCGTGGGTAAAACTACGGTATCAGCGGACCAGACTGGTAAACGTTTTAGCAGACGGAAACCTTAACCCCATATATGAATTAGAAGATCGAGCATCAAACTGTTTGAGATCGTTACCACCTTCTATGAGAGCCGAAAAGCTGAGTCAATAGCTACACCTGTCCTGTGATTTCGAGGGTCAAGGCACGTATTCCAGGATTAAATCATCTGATCAGTGTTGGCAATAAATGTGCTTAATCAAACGGTATGGATATTAAGGTAGACAGACAAACCGTCGATGAGCATTTCCAATTTGTATATGATCAAACTTCTTATGGAAGGCCTTGCTGTCCGAGAACCTGACCCGCTGTATCGAGAATCGTACTTCGTGTTTCGAGAAGCAAATTAGTTTTCATTTTAGTGACAGGCAACATAATTTCTTGCACGAATATGAAGCGCGATTTTCAAACCGTGCGAGAACGTTACTAACATATTTGAGTGTCGAACAGATAAATCGGAAGCATCACGCATCCTGTTATACCGATATTGAAATCAGGAATTCCGCTTGACTGTTTGCTGCACAGAATTGGTAATTGACACCTTAGTTCACGGTTCGAATATTAAAGTAGAGCGTAAAACCGATGTAGAGCATTACCTATTCGCATAGAATCAAACTTTTTACCGAAGGCCTTACCTCGATAGTAGTTCATCCCGCTGTAGGCAGAACCTTACGTAATGTTCACGGAAGCAAATTAGTAGACATTATAGCAGAAGAACACCTTATCGTCATGTACGAACGGAATTATCGAGAGTCAAAGCGATCGTGAACGTTAACACCTTCTTTGGGAGCCGAGCGGCCGAGTCAATTGCTTCATATATCCCCCTATTCCGATAGGCAAACCAGGTATACCGGGAGTCAATCAGCTCACAATGTTGGTAATGGACACCTTATCTTGCTGTTTGAATATCAGTATATAGCGTGAAACCGTTTGAGAACGTTACAAGGTGGTATAAAGGTAAACGTGTTACCGAAGGCCTTACACTCCGTGTACCTAATCCGCGGTATCGAGAGTATTACTTCGTAATCAGACGTCCAAATTAGTATGCATTTTAGTAACAGTCATCCTAATTTCACGTATGAGTTAGAAGATCGAGAGTTAAACGCTTTGCGAACATTATCCACTTCATTGAGGATCGAACGGCAAAGTCAAAAGCTTCTCGTATTTTATGATTCTGAGAGTCACACGACGTATTCCAATAGTAAATCGGCTGTAGAATGTTGGCAATAGAGACCCTGTTCCAAGGTATAAATATTAAGCTAGAGAGAGAAACCGTTGTTCAACATTTTCCATTTGTATAGTCACAAACTTTTTACCGAAGACCATACCCTCCGAAAAACTAACCCACTGGATCGAGAGTATAACTTCGTGACCAGAAAAAGTAATTAGAATACCTTTTAGTTACCGGTACCTTAATTTCATGTAAGAATTGGATGATCGAAAGGCAAAGTGTCCCAGATCGGTACAAATATCTTTGATAGTCGCACAGCTAAGTCAATAGGATCACCTATTCTGTGTTACCGAGAGTCAAATCTGGTATTGCGGGATTAAATCCACTGAACAGTATGGCAACAGACACCTTAATTCGCGACATGAATGTTATAGTTGAGAGTCAAACCGTCGGAGAACATTACGAGTGGGTATAAAGTAATACTTTAACGAATACCGTGCGTTCCTGGAAACAAACCCGCTGCAGCGAGTGTCTTGTTTGTGGTCACGGAATCGATTGAGATGACAGTTTAGCAGAAGTACACCTTATATTCAAATATGTATTGGAAGATCGAGTGTCATATCGTTCGAGATCATTGCCAGCTTCATTCAGAGTCGAACGGCTGTGACAAAAGCTTCGCATATCCTGTAATTCCGAATATCGATCCAGATATTCCTGGACAAAATGCCCTATACACAATTGGCAATAGACACCTAAATTCACGGTTTGAATGTTGAAGCAGGCTGGGAAGCCGTCGTAGAACATTACCTATTGGTGTACGGTCAAACTTCATACAGAATGCCTTACCCTCCGGAAAACTAATCCGCTGTAACGAGAGTATACCATCGTGTCCAGAGAAACAAATTAGTATACATTTTAGTGTCGGGCACCCTCAATTCAATGTGTGTATCCGCAGATCGAGGGTCAAACCGTTCGAGAACGATACTACCTTCTCCTAAGTCGAACAGCTAATTCAATAGGTTCACCTATACTGTTAATTCTGTAGTCAAACCATGTATTCCAGGAATCAAACCGCTGCATACTATTGGCAATGGACACATTAATTCACGGTTGGCATGCAAAAGTAAAGAGCCTAACCCTTGTCCAACGTTACCGATTAGAATTATGTCAAACATACTACCGAAAACCTAACCCTCCGAGAACCTAACTCGATGTATCGAGAGTATAACTTCGCGTTCAGAGAAATAAGTTAGCAGAGTTTTTAGTGACGGACACATTAACATCAAGTATGAATAGGAGGATCGCGGGTCATACCGTTCAAGATGTTCACGAACTTCTGTAGGAGAGGAACCGATATGTCAATAACTTAACCTATCCTGTGGTTCGGAGTGTCAGACCAGGTGTTCCGGGAAAACGTCCGCTGAATTGTTTTGGCAATACACACCTCAATACGCGGTTTTAATATTAAAGTAGAGCGTCACTCCATTTGCGAATCTTACCAATTGGTATAGAGTCAAACGTTTTTCTGATGACCTTACCCTGAGAATGTCAAATCCCCTGTATCGAGGGTATTATTTCGGGACCAGAGTAAACATTTTAGTGATGGGCATCGTAGGTTCTTGTGTGAATTACGTCATAGACGGTCAAACAGTCCGAGAACGATAGCACACTCTATAGGATCGAACGGATGAGTCATTAGCTTCATCCACCCTGGGTTTCCGAAAGACAAACCAGGCAGTCCGGAAATTAACTAGCTGAACAATATTGAGACTAGAGACCATAGGACTCGGTTTGTATATTAAAGTAGTTCGTCAAAGCGTTTTGAGAGCGTTGCAAGTCGGTAAAAAGTCAATGGCTTTAGTGAAGTCCTTGCCCTCCGAAGAACTAACACGCTAAAACGAGTGTATAACATGATATTCAGCGGACGAATTATTATTCATTTTAGTGACAGTACCCTAGTTTCATGTATGAATAAGAAGATCGAGCGTCAAACACTTCGAGAGCGTGACCACACTCCATGAGATTCAAACGGCTAAGTCTATGGCTTTACCCATCCTCTGAACTCCAGAAAAGAACCAGTTATACCGTGAGTAAATCCGCTGAACAGTATTTGCAAAATTGCTGAAAATTTACAGAGTCGAACCGTTGTAGACGGATTCCTATTGGTAGGGAATCAAACATTACATCGGGGGCCTTACTCTTCGCGAACCTAATCCTCTGTATCGAAAGTATAACTACGTGATCAGGGAGATAAATTAGTATATATCTTAGTATCTTAATTGCATGCAAGAATAAGGAGATCTAGGGTCACACCGTTCGAGCACGATATTTCCTTATTTTAGGATCGATCGGCTAAGTCATTAGCATCAGCGATGCAGTGATTCTGAGAGGCCAACCAGATGTTGCGTGAGTAAATCCGCTGTATTAAATTTGCACTGAATACGTTTATTTGCGGCTATGACATTAAACTCAAGCGTCAATCCGTTGTTGAAAGATACTTATTGGTACAGAGAAAAACCTTTGACAGAAGGCATTACCTTCCGAGAATTCAACCGTCTGTATCTAGTGTAGTACTTCGTTTTCGCAGAAGCAAATGATTACACATTTTAGAGACTGGCACCTGAACTTCATGTATGCATAAGAAGATCGAGTGTGGAACCATTGCCGAGCGTTACCACCTTCCCTGTGAATCGAACGACTGTGCCAATTGCTACACCTATCCCATGATTCAGAGTGTCAAACCATGTATTCCGGGAGTAAATACGCGGAAGAGTGTAGGCAATTGGCACCTTAATACAACGAATGAATATTAAGGCGGAACATCATACCGTTGTAGAACGTTACCTATTCGTATAAAGTCAAACCTTTTCCCGATAGTCCTACCTTCGGAGACGCTAACCCGCCGTATCAAGAGTATATCATTGTGAACAGAGAAAGAAACAAGACTCCATTTCAGCGACGGGCACCATAACTTCATTTATGAATTAGAAGACCGAGGGCCAAACCGTTCGCGAACGTTGCTACCTTCTGCGATTGGCGAACGGCGACAACAGTAGCTTCACCTATCCTGTGATTCGGAGAGTCACACCAGATATCCCGAGATAAATCCGCAATACAGTATTGGCAATTGACACCTTAATTTGCGGTATAAATAGTAATATAGATATTCGAAACACCATAGAACGGTACCTAATGGTATATGTTCATACATTGTATCGGATACCTTACCACGGAGAACATACCCTGCTGCCGAATGTGACTTGCTTAGTGTTCAAGGAAATAGATTATTGGACTCTTTCGAAGACGGACACTTGAATGTCATGTATCAATTGAATGATGTAGGTTCAAATCGTCCGTGAACGTGTCCACCTCTTTTGAAAGTCAAACGGCTAGGTGAAAAGTTTCTCCAATCGCGGGATTCGGAAAGTCAAACCAGGTATTGCTGGAGTAAATGCGATGGACAGTACTTCCAATGGATGCCTTAATTCACGGCTTGAATAAAAAAGTAGACGGCCAATCTGATCGAGAAGGTTAGCACCTTCTGTGACAGACTATCGGCTAAGTCAGTAACTTCTCCTACCCCGTGATTCCGAGAGTTAAACCAGGTATTCCGGGAGTAAATCTGAGTAGAGTATTGGCAACTGACACCTATATTCTCGGCATGGGTATTGTGGAGTGGAATCGTCGGAGAGTGATACGTATTGGTTTAGAGTCAAAATTTTAACGAAGGCGTTATCTTTCGGGAAGCTATCCCGCTTTATCGAGAGTATAATTTCGTGTTCAGGGAACCAAATTCATATACACCTAAGTGAGGAGCACCTTCGTTTCATGCACGATTTAGAAGATCGAGTGTCAAACCGCATGAGAACGTTGCCATCTTATGTGAGAGGCAAACGCTATGGCAATAGCATCACATACCTTGTGGATCCCAAGATTAAACCAGATATTCCGGGAGTAAATGCGCTGTACATTCTTGGCCAGAGACACCACAATTCACGGTTTGAATATTAAAGCTGGCCTTCAAGCCGTTGTAGAACATTACCTATACGTGCTGGGTCAAAATCCATTCAGAATGGCCTACCCTCCGAAAAACTAACCCACTGTATCGGGAGTATAACACCGTGTTCAGAGGCACAGACTAGTATACATTTACTGACGAGCACCATAATTTCGTGCCTGAATTGGAAGTTCGAGGGTAAAACCATTCGAGAACTTTGCCATCTTCTGTGAGAGACGATCTGCTAAGTCAGTAGCTTCATCTATGCAGTTATTCGGAGATTCAAACCTGGTATTGCTGGAGTAAATTCTCTGGACATTATTGGCAATAGTCACATTATTTCACGGTTTGAATAGAAATGTAAAGCGTCAAACATTTGAGAGCATTGCCAATTGGGATAAAGTCAATCACCTTGCCGATGGCATTACATTTGGAGAAGCAAACTCGCCATGTCGAAAGTATAACTTCGTGTTCAAAGAATGAAATTTGTATTCATTTCTGTCACGAGCACCGTAACTACATGTACGAATTAGGAGATGGACGCAAAAACCGCTCGTCAACGTTGCCACCTTCTGAGAGACGAACGGCTAAGTCAATGGCATCACCTATCCTGGGATTCGGAGAATCGTACCAGGTATTCCGGGTGTAAGTCGGCTGAAGGGTATTGGCAATAGACACCTTAATTTGCGGTTTGAATGTTCAAGTAGAGCGTAAAGACGCCTAAGAACGGCACCAATTAGTATAAATTCAAGCGATTTACTGAAATCCACGCCATTAGAAAGAAAGCCCGCAGCATTGAGAGTATTATGTAGTGTCCAGAGATTCAAATTAGTATACATTTTGGTGGCAGGCACCTTCATTTGGTGTATGAATACGAAGGCCGAAAGTTACGCCATTCTAAAACGATACCACCTTCATTGGGGTCCCATAGCTAAGGCAATAGCTTCTCACCCGGCCTGTGTTTCCGAGTGTCAAACATGCCATTGCGGGAGTAAATCCACCGAATTATATTGACAACAGACACCATTATTCACGGTACGAACATTAAAGTAGAGGGCTATCCTGTCGGCGATAATTATCAATTGGTATAAATTCCCTCCCTTTCCGAGCCCCACATCTTCAGTGAACGTAACCAGCAGTATGGAGTGTATATATTCGTGTTCAGGGAAACATATTAGTATACATATTAATGATGGTCGCCATATTAACATACATGAATATAAAAATCATGTGTAAATCCGTTCGAGAACGTTACCCCTCCCCCCTTGAGATTTAAACGGCTAGGTCAATAGCTTCACATATCCTGTGATTCTGAGAGACGAATAAGGTAATCCGGGAGTAAATCTCCTGAGAACTATTGGCAATAGACGCCTTAAAACGCGGTTTAAATGTTAAAGCAGGCCCCAAAACACATCCAAATTGATACCAATTGGTACAAAGTCAAACGTCTTACCGAAGACCTCATCCCCGGGAAAACTGCCAGGCTGCATCGAGAGAGTGACTTCGTGTTCAGTGAAAGAAATTAGTCTTTATTCCAGTGATGGGCACCTTACCTTCATGTGTGAACTAAAAGACCGAGGGTCAAACCGTCCGACTACGATTCAATCTTCTGTAAGGGACGGACGGGCAGGTCAATAACTTCCCCCATCCTGTGATTCGGGAGGCAAACCAGGTGTTCCGGAAGTAAATCCGCTGAGCAGTGTGGTAAATAGACAGTTTATCTCACCGTTCGAATATCAAAAGCAGGCCGTCAAGCTGTTGTAGAGCATTACGTATACGTGTAGGTTCAAACTTTTTACAGAATGCCTTCCCCTCCGAAAAACTAACTCGCTGTACCACGAGCATAACACCGTGTTCAGAGGTACGAACTAGTATACATTTTAGTGACGAGAACCATTATTTCATGTAAGAATTAGAAGATCGAGGGCTAAACTGATCGAGAACGTTGCAAACTTCTGCGAGAGACGAACAGCTAAGTCAATAGCATCACTTATCATGCGGTTCCGAGAGTCAAACAGGCACCCCGGGAGTGAATCCGCTGAACAGTTTTGCGAAAGGCACCATATATCGCGGTATGTAGGTTAAAGTACATAGATTATCCATCGGAGATCATTAGCAATTTCAATAAGGTCTTCCTTCTTACCAACCACCTTACCTTCCGAGAACCTACCCCGCTGCTCGGAATGTGGAGCATAGTGATCACGGATGCAGATTTGTACATGTTTTGGCGGACGGAAGCCCTATATTCACATAAGCATGGAAAAATCGAGTGTCAAACCGCTCGAGAATGTTGCCCCCTTCTCTCGTAGTCGAACGACTATGTCAATAGCTTCACCTATCCAGGCATTCGGAGAGCCAACCCAGGAATTCCTGGACTAATCCGCTGAAAAGTAATGGCAATAGACAGCTTATTTCTCGGTATGAATAGTAATGCGGATCACCAATCCGTTGTAGACCTTTACCAATTCGTATAGATTTAATCATTTTACGGAAGGCCTTTCCTTCCTAGAAGCTAACAAGCTCTATAGAGGGTGTGGCTTCGTGTTCAGAGAAGCAAGTTAGTATGAATTTTAGTGGCGGGCACCCTCAATTCCATGTGTGAATCCGAAGATCGAGGGTCAAACCGTTCGAGAACGTAACTACCTTCTTCTATGTCGAACAGCTAAGTCGATAGCTTCACCTATACTGTTAATCCTATAGTCAAACCAGGTATTCCCGGAATCAATCCGCAGCATACTATTGGCAATGGACACATTAGTACACGGTTGGCATACAAAAGTAAAGATCCTAACCCTTGTCGAACGATACCGATTAGTATTATGTCAATCATGCTACAGAAGATCTTACCCTCCGAGAACCTAACTCGCTGTATCGAGAGTATAACTTCGCGTTCAGAGAAACAAATAAACAGAGATTTCAGTGACGGGCACATTAACATTAAGTATGAATGAGAGGATCGAGGGTCATACCGTTCTAGAGGGTCACCGACTTCCATGGGAGACGAACGGATAAGTCAATAACTTCACCTATCCTGTGACTCTGAGAGTCTAATTAGGCAATCCGTGAGCAAATCCCCTGAACAGTATTGACAATAGATACTTTAATACAAGGTTTGATTATTAAACCAGACCGTCAAACCGATGAGATTGTTACCAATTGCTACAAAGGCAACCGTCTTACCGAGGACCTTATCCCGCGAAAAACTACCCGCCCATATCGTGAGAATAACTTTGTGTTCTCGGAAGGAAGATAGTCACCATTTCAGTGACGAGTGCCGTAATTTAATGTACGAATAAGAAGATCGAGCGTCACACCTCTCGAGAACGTTACCACCTTCTATGATAGTTGAACGGCCAAGACAATAGGTTCACCTGTCTTGTGCTACTGAGGGTCAAACGAGAAACACCGAGAGTTAATCCGCAAACCAGTATTACCAATACGCTTATTTCACAGTAACAATACTAACGTAAAACGTCAAACAGTTGTAGATAGTTACCTATTCGAACAGAGTCAAACGTTTTACCGTAGGCCTCACCATCCGCGAACCTCACACGCCTCACGAGGGTATAAATTCCTGTTCATAGAAAGATATTAGTATTCATTTCAGTGACGGGCACCTTCACTTAATGTATGGACTAGAAGGTCGGCGGTCAAGACGTGCGGTATCGTTACCATCTTCGGTGAGAGATGAACGGATAAGTGAATGGCATCACCTACACAGAGATTCCAAGAGTCAAACCAGGTACCACGGAATTAAATACACTGTATAATACTGGCAATAGACATCTTAATTCACGGTATGAATATTGGTGCATACTGTCATACTGTTGCAGAACGTTTGCAATAGTTATGGAGTCAAACAGTCTACCGAAAGCCTTCCCTTCCGAGAAGCTAACCCGCCGTAACTGGAGTATAACTTCGTCCTGAGAGAAACACATTTGTATACATTTTAATGATGGACTCCATAATGTCTAGTATGAATTACAAAAACCAAGGGACAATCAGTTCAAGATTGTTACCAACGTCTTTGAGATTCGAACAGTTCAGTCAATAGCTTCATATATACTGTGGTTCCGAGATTAAAACCAGGCACTCCGGGATTAAATCCGCTGAAAAAGTATTAGCAATAGACATATTAATTCACGGTTCGAATATTAAAGTCGCACGTCAAATCTTTGTAGAACGTTTCCTATTCGTATGGCGTTAAACTTTTTACAGAAGGCCATACGTTCCGAGAAGCCCAACCCGCTGCACCAAATGTCTTGCTCAGTGTTCATGGAAGCAAATTAGTAGCATTTACTCCAGGAATACATGGATTGACTCTTTGAATATTGGAATAGGTCAAGCTATGGTCTTAGCCGTTCGACTCCCACAGAATGTGGTAACGTTTAAAATCGCATTGACATTCGATGTTGATATTACACACAAACATGTGGCGGTCGCTCTCTAAGAGGCCAACTAACATGTTTCCGTTCACATTAAGCAGGACACTCGCTACAGCAGGTTAGGTTCCAAGGAATGGCATTCGGTGAATGAAATTACTTTTTGGGCATGTACTATGTTCTCCGTCAGTTTGACTCCTACATTAATACTCATACCTCGAATTGAAGTCTCCATTGGCCAATTCTGTGCAGCGGCGTTTACTCCGGGGATACCTGGTTTGACGCTCGGAATCACAGAATACGTGAAGCTATTGACTTAACCTGAAGGAAGAATCTGAATTCTTGAATCTGAAGGAAGGTGGCAACGTTCTCGAACGATTTAACACTCGATCACCTAATTCATACTTGAAATTCAGCTGCCCGTCACTAATATGAGTGCTAATTTGTTTCTCGAAACACGAAGTTATACTCTCGATACAGCGGGTTTGGTTCTCCGCTGGTAAGGTCTTCGGTAGGATGTTTGACTTCATAGGAATTTGTAACGTTCTGAATCGGTTTGACGCTCCACTGTAATATCCTAACCGCCAACAAATATGTCCATTGCCAATATAATACGTCGGATTTAGTCCCGATCAACCTGGCTTGACTATCAGAATCACAAGACCGGTGAATCTGTTCACATATCTGTTCGACTCTCAAGGAAGGCGGAAACATTCACGGACGGTTTGCCCTCAATATTCGTATATACGCATGTGAATAATGTGTCCGTCTTCTAGAATGTCTACTAATTTGATCATCTGAAAACTATGCAACGCAATCGCTGCAGCGGTTTGGGTTCTCGGAATGTAAGGTATTGGATAAACGGAATGTCTTAATTCCAATTGGCAATGTTCTCCGGCGGTTCCACATACAACCATAATATTCCGGAGGTGATTTAAGTTGTCTGTTGCTAATACAGTTTAGTGGACTTAATCCCGGAGTACACTGATAGACTCTCGGAACCACAGGATAGATGATGCTATTGACTTAGATATGTGCGACTCTCAGAAGAGGTGATAACGTTCTGCAGGTGACTCTCGAACTTCTTATTCCTAATTGAAATTAAGGTACCCCAACATTACAATGGGTACTAATTTCATTCTCTCAGCACGAGGTTATACTCTCGAAACGGCGGGTTATCTTCTCCGAAGGTTAGGCCATCGGTAATGTGTTAGAATTTATACTAATTGACAATGCTCCCACACGCTTTGACGCACTACTTCTCTGTTCAAACCTTGAATTCAGGTATCTTGTGGCAAAAATGTTCAGCGGTTTTACTCCAATGACATCTGGTTTGACGCTGCGAATCACTGGATAGGTGAAGCTATTGTCCTAGCCGATCGACTCACAAAGAAGTGGGTAAAGTTCTGAAACGGTTTAACTGTCGTTTTGATATTCATACATGAAAATTACATGTCCGACAGCTAATATGTGTAGTGATCTATTTCCCTGAACATTAAGCACGGCACTAGCTGAAGCATGTTATGTTCTCGTACAATACTGTATTCGGGGAAAAGAATGACTTTATACGATTTGGCAATGTTCTCCGACGGTTGGACTCTGTACTTCAATATTCATATAGTGAATAATGGTGTGTACTGCAAAACAGATCTGCGGCTTTTCACCAGGGGCACATTTTGTGACTCACGGTATCACAGGATAGGTGAAGCTATTAACAAAGTTCTGTGCGACACACAATAATGGTCGTAATGTTCGTCAGCGGCTTGACACTTGATCATTATATTCATAGATAAAATTAGGGTGCCCCGCACTACAATGTGTACTAATCTGTATCTTGCACGAGGTTACTCTCCCGATGCAGCGAGCTACGCTCGTGAAAAGTAAGGTCTTCGGTAAAACGTTTTACTGTATAGGAATTGAATGCGTAGTCGAACGGATTGTCTCCCTACTTTGATATTCATATCGTGAAGTGAAGCGCTTATTGCCAATACTGTTCATCGAATATACTCACGGAATAACTTGCTTGGCTCTTCGAATTTGGCTCAGGATACGTGAAGATATTGCCTTAGCCATGTGACTCGCAACAAAGTAGTAAACGTCTTTGGAAGGTTTTACTATCGATTTTCCTATTCATACTGGGAATTAAGGTGCATGTCACTAAAATGTATACTTGATTCCTTCTCTGCACACGAACTAATACTCTCGATACAACGGGGTATTTTCTCCAAGGATAAGGACTTCGGTAAAAAGTTTGACAGTATACCAATATGTAACGTTCTACAACAGTGTGGCGTACTGTATAAATATGCAATACGCAAAATAAAGTATCTATTGCGATTACTGTACAGTGCATTTATTCACGAAATAACTAGTTTGACTTTCGGAATAATTGGATGTCTGAAGCTATAGACATAGCCGTTCAAATCTCAAAGTATGTGGTATATTTCTCGAACGGTTTGACGATCCGTCTCCATATTCATAATGAAATTATGGTCCCTGTCACAAAAATATTCACTAATTTCTTCCTCTGAACACGACATTATACTCTCGGCTCTGCATGGTACCGTCTCCGACGGTTGGGTTATCAGTAAGATGTTTGACTCTATACCAATAGCTAACGCTCCACAACGGCTTGTCTGGCTGAATCTACACTCATACCGTGAACTCAGGCGTCTATTGCCAATACTGTCCAGTGTTTTTACACCAGAAATACCTGGTATGACTATCAAAATAACAGGATCGGTGATGGAACTCACTTAGCGGTGCGACTCTCTAAGGTGGTGATAACGTTCTCGAACGGTTTGACTCGCGATCTCCTTATTCATCGACGAGATTAAGGTATCCGTCGCTAAAGTGAATACAAATTTTCTTCCATAAGCAGGTAGTTATACCCTCGATACACCGGGTTTGAATCATGGAATGTATGGTGTCCGTGAAGTTGTTTGTCGTCAAACCAATTGGTAAAGTTCTCTTCCGGTTTGCAGCTCTACTTTCATATTCATACCGCAAATTAAGGTTGTCTATTGCCAATACTGTTCATCAGATTTTCTCTTGAAATACACGGCCTGACCCTGGATATCACAGGATTGGAGAAGCTATAGACCTAGCCGCCCGACTCTCATGGCTGGTTATAACGTTCTGGAACGATTTGACACTTTATCCAGCAATTCATACATGGAAGTCAGTTGCACGACACTAAGATGTATAGTACTCTGCCTGCCTAAAGGCGATTATATTCACTCGATGCAGCGGGTTAGCTTCTCGGAAGTTAATGCCTTCGGTAGAATGCTTTACTCCATGCCAACAGGGAACGATGCACAACTGTGTGACAATGTGCTTTAACATTTAGACCGGGAAGTAGGTCTTTTAATGCCGCTACTGTACAGCCGATTTTCTCCCAGAGAACCCGGTTTGACTATCGGAATCACAGGATACGTGAATCACTTGTCTTAGGAGTTCGACACTCAAAGAGAGCGATAACGTTCCCGTAAGGTTTCGTCTCCCATATTCTAATTTATACATGAAGTTAAAGTGTTCGCCACTAAAATGAAGACTAATTTCTTCCTCAGGTCACGAAGTTATACTCTCGAATCAGCGAGTTTGCTCCTCCGTAGGTAAGTCCATCTGAAAGCTGTTTGACTTTATTTCAATTGGCAACGCTCTCAAACGGTTTGACGCAATTCTTTACTATTCAAACCGTGGTTTGACTCTCCGAATCATGGAATAGGTGAAGCGATAGGCTGAGCCGTTCGATTCTCACAGATGGTGGTAACGTTCTCGAACGGTTTGACGCTCGATCTTGTAATTCATGCATGAAATTCTGGTACGCGTCACTAAACAGTATACTAGCTTGTACCTCTTGAGACGGTGTTATACTCTCACTGCAACCTTTCAGTTATTTCGGAGGGTAAGGCGTTTTGTAAAAAGTTTGTCCCTACACGAGTAAGTAATGTTCTATAACGGTTTGTCGGCCTGCTTTAATATTCAAACCGTGAATCGTGGTGTCAATTGCCATCTGTTTCCAGCATATTTCCCCCAGGAATACGTGGTTTGACCGTCGAAAGCACAGGTTAGGTGTAGCAACTGACATAGCCGTTCGAACCTCAAAGATTGAGGTAACGTTCTTGAACATTGTGACCCTCGATTTCCAGTTCATACGTGAAGTCAACGTGCCAGTCACTGAAATGAATACCAATTTCTTCCTCTGAACACGAACTAAAACTCTCCATGAAACCGGTGAGGTTCGCCGAACATAAGGCCTGCGGTAATACGATTGGCTTTATACAAATCGCTAACGCTATCAAATGGTTTGACGCTCTACTTTAGTACACAAATCGTGAAGTAAGGTATCTGTTTCCAATACTGATCAGCGGATTTATTCCCGTAATACCTATTGCGCCACCCCGTATCACAGGATAGGTGAAGCTATTGACATAGATGTTAGAATATAATAGAAGCTTGTAACGGTTACGAACTGCTTCAACCACGATATTCTAATTCACACATGTAGTTATGGTGCATGTCACTAAAATGACTACTTATTTCGTTCTCTGTACACGACGTTACACTCTCGATATAGCGGATTAGCTTCACGGAAGGTAAGGCCCTCTGTTAAAAGTGTGACTCTATACCAGTAGGTATAGTTCTACAACGATATGATTCCGTTCTGTACTATTTACACTGTCAATTATGGTGTCTGTTGCCAGTGCTATACTGCGGATAGACTCTCGGAATTCCCGGTCAGACCCTCGGAATAATAGGGTCGCTGAAGCTATTGACTCAACAGCACGGCTCTAAAACTAGGTGCTAACAATCATACACAGCTTGACACTGAATTTTGCTATTCGTACGTGAAGCTGATGTGTCTGTCTGCTGAAATGTCTACTCATTTGTTTCCGTGAAAACTAAGATAGACACTCGTTGCAGCGGGGTAGGTTCTCGGTAGGAGATGTATTGCTTGGAAAGAATTACTATATTTTGCTTGATAATGTTGACCGGCGGTTTGACTCCATGAATTACACGATCCAGTGTCAAAACTTTCGAAAACGATATTACATTCCTTAAAATCGAACGGCTAAGACAGTAGCTTCACCTATCACGTGACTCCGAGAATCGTACCAGGTATTCCGGGAGTAAAACCACTTAGCAGTATTGGTTATAGGCCCCTTAATTCACGGTTTGAATATCGAAATAGAGCGTCAAGCCGTTTCAGACCGATACCAGTTGCAATATAGTCAAACTTTTTAGAGAAGGCCTTACCTTCCGAGATGCACAACGCGCTGTAAGTAGTCCCATGCTTAGTATTCGCGGAAACAAACTAATAGACATTTTAGTACTCGGGCACTTTATTTTCATGTAGGTATGGAAAACCGAGTGTCAAACCGATCGGGATTGTTACAAACATCTTCAAGAGTGGAACGTCTATGTCAATAGCTTCATCTATATTGTATTTTCGAGGATCAGACCATGTATTCCGGGAGTGAATCCAGGAACAGTATTGGCAGTAGACACCTTATTTCATGGTATGGATATTAAAGTATATGTTCAAGCCGATGGAGAACGTTACAATTTGGAATAGAGTGAAACTTTTTCCCGAATACCATGCCTTCCGAGAATGAAACCCCCTGTAGCGAGAGAATAACTTAATGTTCACCAAAACAAGTAAGTGTGCATTGTAGCCGATGGGACACCGTAATTTTATGTACGGCAGAATAGATCGTGAGTGTAACCGTTCGATAATGGTACCGTACTCCGAAAATAATCCCGCCGAGGAGCATTGGCAAGAAGCACCTTAATTCACGGTATAAATGTTAAGGTACACAGTCAAGCCGCTGTTGAATAATACTTATTGGTATATAGTCAACCTTCTTACAGATGGCCTTACCTTCCAAGGATCAATCCCGCTGTGTAGAGAGTATTACTAATTGTTCAGCGGAACAAATAAGTATACATCCTAGCGTAGCACTCCTTAATTTCATGTATGACTTTGAAGATCGAGGGCCTAACCATTCGAGAATCTTACAGCCTTCTTTGTGAATCGGATGGCTGTGTCAATCGCTACACCTATTATGTGATTCCGAATGTCGCACATGGTATTCCGGGTGAAATGCCGCTATACAGTATTGGCATTAATCACCGTATATCACGGCTTGAATATTAAAGCCAAGAGCCAAACCATTTGAGAACGTCACCAATTGGTACCTAGTCAATCTTTTACCGCAAGCGTTACCTGCGGATAATCTAACACGCTGTATCGAGAGTATGACATCGTGTTCAGTGGACCAAAGTACTATACATTTTAGTGTCGGGCACCTTAACTTCATGAATGAATTCGAATATCGAGTGTCAACCCGTTGGAAATCGTTACCAGTTCCTTTGGGAATCGAACGGAAATGCCAAAGGCTTCTCCTCTCCCATGAATTCGAGAATTTAACCAGGTATTCCGGGAGTAAATCCGCTGGACACATTTGCAACAAACACCTTCATTCACGGCTTGAAAATTAAAGTAGATCATCGGACCGTTTGAGTCCGTTACCAATTGGTATAGAGTGAAAATGTTTTACCGAAGGCCTTACCTTCCGCGAACCTCACCCGCTTCATCGAGCGTATAACTTCTTGATGAGAGGAAGCAATTGGTATCCGTTTCAGTGACGGGCACCTTAACCTCATGTATAAATTAGAAGATCGGGTGTCTAGCAGTTCTAGAACTATACAACCTTCTTTGTGAGGCGAACGGCTAAGTCAATAACCTCACTAATCCTGTGATTCCGTGAGTCAAACTCTGGATACCGAGATTAAATCCGCGGAAAAGTTTTGGCAATAGTCAGCTCATTTTACGGCATGGAAACCAAAGTAGAAAGTATAACCGTTTGAGGCCTTTACCAACTGGTATAACGTCATACTCTTCTTCGCATACTTTACCTGCCGAGAACATAAGGCGCAGTATAGTGGGTATAATATCCCTTTCAGCGAAACCAACGAGTATTCATTTCAGTGACGGGCACCTTAATTTCAAGTATGAATAATAAGGTCAGGTGACAAAACGATCGAGACGGTTACCAGCTTCTTCGATAGTCGAAGGGTTGTGTCAATATTTTCACGCATAGATGTAATTCCGAGACTCAAATCTTGTATTCCAGGAGTAAATCCGCTGAACAGAATTGACAGTGGACACCTTGCTTCCCGGTTTGTATATTGGAGTAGGGAGTCAATACGTTGGAGAATATTACCAAATGTTGTAAAGTCATGCTTTTGACCGAATGCCTTACCTTCCTAGAACCTAACCCGCAGTAGCGAGTATCATGTTTAGGGCACTCGAAAACAAATTGGTAGTCATTTTAGCAGACGGACAGATCTTCTTCACGTATGAATAGCAAAATCGAGAGTCGAACCGTTGGAGAAAGACCCCACCTTCATTGAAATATCACATCTAAATCACTGTCTACACCTATCCAGTGATGGCGAGAGTCAGACAACGTATTCTACGAGTAAATGCGCTAATCAATATTGACAATAGACACACTAATTCGCGGTTTGAATGTTACAGTAGCGCGTCAAACCGAGTGAGAACTTTATAAATTGCTATAAAGTCAAAGGCACTACCGACGGCCGTACCACTCGCGAACCTCACAAGATTCATCGAGAGTATAACTTCGTGTTCAGAGGATCATGTTGGTATTCATTTCAGTGACTGGCACCATCTCTTCATGTATGAATTAGAATATCAGTGGTCAAACTATTCTGGAACTTTCACACCGTCTTTGAGAGTCGAAGGAATAAGACAATAGCTCCACCTATCATGCGATTCCGAGAATCAAAGTAGGCACTCCTGGAGAAAATCCGCTGAACATTATTAGTAATAGACACCGTAATTCACGGTATACATCTTAAATTAGAGCGTCAATTCAATTGAGAATGTAACGGATTGCTGCAATGTCAAAGGTTTTACCGAAGACCTTACCCTCTGAAAGACTAACCCGCTGTATCTAGAATATAGCATCGTGTTCAGAGGGACGAATTAGTATGACTTTTAGTGACAAGCACCTTGGTTACATGTTTCAATTAGAAGATTAAGCTACATCTATCCTGCGATTCCGAGAGACGAACCAGGTATTACCGGAGTATATCCGCTGCACAGCATTGGCAATAGACACCTTAATTCACGGTTTGCATATGAAAATAGCGCGTGAAACCATTTGAGAGCGTTACCACTCGGTATAAAGTCAAACGTTTTAACGAAGGCTCATTCTTCCCCGAACCACACCCGCAGTATCGAGAGTATAACTTTTCTTCAGATATACAAATTAATACACATTTTAGAGGCGGACACCTCAAGTTCATGTATGAACTAGATAAATGAATGTCTAACCGTTCGATGTCGTTACCACCTCCTTTAAGAGTCGAACGGCTAAGCAAACAACTTCAACTATCAAGTGATTCTGAGCGTCTTACCAGGTATTCCGGGACACCATCCTTTATGCACTACTAGCAATGGACACTCCAGTTCTCGGTTGGAATATTAAAGTACAAAGCAAAACATTTGTAGAACGTTACATATTTGGATAATGTCAGAAGGTTTACAGAATACCATACCCTCCGAGAACTTCACCCGATGAATGCAGACTATTACTTCGTACTACGAGATACAAATTGGTATACATTGCAGAGAAGGGCACCTTAATACCATGTATGAATGACAATATCGGGGGTGAAAACGTTCGTGAACTTTACCACCTTCATCGTGAAATCACGAATATAATACAATAGCTTCACCTATCCTGCGATTCCGAGACTCAAATCAGGTATTCCGGGAGCCTATCCGCTGGACAGTATCGTTAATTGACATCTTAAATGGCGGTTGGAATATTTATGTTGAGCGTAAAACCGATTGCAGAACATTACCTATTCGTATAGAATCAAACTTTTCACCGAAGGCCATAACTCCCGAGTAGTCCAACCCGCTGTAGGAAGTGCCATGCTTAGTGTTCATGGCAACATATAAGTTGACATATCTTAGGAGTGCAACAGAATTTCATGTATGAACAGAATTATTGAAAGTCAAACATTTCGAGAGCGGTACCATCTTCTCATAGAGTCGAACGTATAATTCAACAGCTTCACCTATCCTGCTATTCCGACAGGCAAACCAGGTATGCCGAGTGTCAGTCCGCTGCACACTATTGGTAATGGACACCATAATTCGAGGAATGAATATTAATGTAGAGAGTCAAACTGTTTGAGTGCGTTACCAATTTGTATAAAGTGTTACCGTGTTACCGAAGACCATACTCTCGGAAAACCTGTCCCGCTGAATCGAGAGTATTACTTCGTGATCAAAGAAGGAAATTAGTATTCATTTCAGTAACATGTACCTTATCTTCATGTACTAATTAGAAGATCGATTGTGAAACCGTTCGAGAACGTTATCAACATCCTTGGGAGTCGAACGGCTATGTCAATAGCTTGACCTACCCTGAGATTCGGAAGGGCAATCCAGCTTTTCCGGGTGTGAACGCGCTCAACACTATGGGCAACAGATACCTTAATTGACGACTAGATTATTAAAGCAGGCAGTCAAGCCATTTTGGAATTTTACCTATTCGGGTAGGGTTAAATGTTTTACAGAATGCCTTACCCTCAGAAGAACTGACCCCATGAATCCAGCGTATAACACCGCGTTCAGAGGTACGAACTATTATTCAATTTAGTATGGAGCACCTTAATTTCATGCAAGAATTAGAAGGTCGAGGGTCAAACCGATCGAGAAAGTTACCACCTTCTTTGGGATCAAGAAGGATTCTTTCAATCAGTTAAGTCAATAACTTAATACATTCTGTAAATCAGAGAGTGGAACGAGACATTCCGGGAGTAAATGCGCTGTACAGTATTGGCAGTAGATAAATTAAGTTGCGGATTGGAAAATAAAATGGAGCGTCAAACCGTGTGAGAACGTTACTTATTGCTATAAAGTCAAACGTTTTACCGAAGACCAAACCCTCGTAAAAACTAACCCGCTGTACCAAGAGTATAACTTCGTGATCAGATAAAGAAATTAGTATTCGTTTCAGTGACAGGCATATTAATGTGATGTATAAAATGGAAGATCGAGTGTCAGACCGTTCGAGAACGTTGCCAACATTTTTGAGAATCGAACGTCTAGGTCAATAGTGTCACTTATCCTGTGAGTCGGAGTAATCCGAAGGTAAATACGTTGGCGAGTACAGGCAGTGGACATGTCAATTCACGGTTTGATGATTAAAGTACACAGTCCAACCTTTGTTGAACTTTGCATATTGGTATAATGACAAAAGTTTGACCAAAGTCCTTAGCCTCCGGTAACATATTCCGCGATACCGAGAGTATAACTACGTAGTCAGAGATACAAATTAGTATACATTTTAGTAACTGGCACCTTAACTTCATGTATGAGTTAGGAGATCAATTGTCATACTGTTCGAGAACAGGATAGCTTCACCTATCCTGTAATTCCGAGAGTCAACTCCGGTATTTAACGAGTAAATACGTTGAACAGTTTTGGCAATTGACACTTTAATTGACTGTCTGAATATACGTCTAGGGAGTCAAACTGTTGGAGAACATTACCAATTCCAGAGTCATGCCTTTTTTGGATACCTTACTTTCCGATATCTAATCCTGGTGTAACGAGCGTCCTGCTATATGTAAACAGAAACAGATTAGTAGGCATTTTGGGGACGGACAACACATGCTTGTGTACAAATATCAACATCGAGAATCAATGCGTTCGAGAACGTTACCACCTTCTTCGAGATTCGTGTGGCTAAGTCATTAGCTTCACTTATCCTGTGATCCGTAAAGTCAAACCAGGTATTATGGGTGTAAATGAGCAGTACAGTATTAGCAATAGAAACCTTAAATCTCGGTTTGAATATTAAAGTACACTGTCGCACCGATTGAGAACGCAACCATTTAGCACAAAAGTCAAAATTCTGAACAAAGAATTTACCTTCCGCGAGAAGTTCCCGCGACATAGAGAGTGTAATTTCGTGTTCAGAGAAAGAAATTTGTAACAATATCAGTGACGGGCACCTAATTTTCGTTTGCGAATTATTCATCATTCAAAATCGATACCACCTCTTTTTAGATTCGAACCGCTGAGTCAACAGCTTCAGTCGTAGTTGTGATTCCAAGCGTCAGGCCCGGTATTTCAGGAGTAAAACCGCTGAACAGTATTGGCGATAAAAACATTAATACACCGCATGAGTATTAAGGTAGAAAGCCAAACCGCCGGTGAACATTACAGGTAGGTATAAAGTCATTCTTTTCACAGATTACCTTATGTTCCAAGAACAAAACTGGCAGCAGGGTGTATGTTGCTTCGTGTACAGAGAAGCAAATTAGTATACATTTGAATGGCGGGATACTTAACTACATGAATGGATAACTAGATCGAGTGTCAAACGAACGTTGTCACCACATTTGAAGGTCGCACAACTGAGTCAATAGCTGCAGCTATCCTGAGATTCCGATAGACAAATCAGATATTCCAGGTGAAAATTCGCTGAGATGTATGCGCAATCAACACTTCAACTCACTATATGAATATTATTGTACAGCGTCAAACCGCTAGCGAACGTTAGCAATTAATATTACGCCATATACCTTAATAGACACCTTTCTTTCATAGAATCAAACCCGCTGTAGGGAATGTCATACTTACTGCTCATGGAAGCAAATTAGGAGACATTTTAGCAGACGGTCACCATCTTTCCCATGTCTGAATTAGAAGATCGAGTGTCAAACCGTACGATAACGTTATCAGATCTTTGAGAGTCGCACAGCTTAGTCAATAGCTTCACCTATTCTGTGATTCGGAGAGGCAAACCGAGTATTCCGGTTCTAACCCGCTGAACAGTATTGGCAATAGACAGCTTATTTCACGATATTAACATTATTGCAGTGCATCAAACCGTTGTAGAGCATTACATATTCGTATAAGGTCAAACGATTTACCGAAGAGCTAACATTCCGCGAAGCTAACCCTCTGTATCGAGCGTGTAACTACGTGTTCAGAGAAGCAAGTTCGTATACATTTTCGTTTCGGCTACATTATTATGATGTGTGAATTCGATGATCCAGGGAAAATGGGTTCGAGAATGTGACCACCTTCCTTGAATGTCATACTTCTAAGTCAATTGCTGCATCTATCCCTCGATTCCGAGAGGTAATTCAGGTATTCCAGGAGTAAATGCGAGAAACGGCATAGGTTTTGCGGTTGGTCTCAAACGGTTTGACGCTATACCTTTCTATTCGAACCGTGTATTAGAGTGTCTATTGGCTGTACTGTTCAGCGCATTAACTCCAGGAATACCTGGATTGACTATCCGAATCCCTGGACTGGTGAAGCTATTGAATTAGCCGTTCGAATCTCAAAGTAGGCGGTAACTTTCTCGAATGGTTTAACGCCCCATTTTCTAATTCATTTAACATGAAGTTAACGTTCCCGACGCTGAAATGAACACTAATGTCCGTCTGTGTACACGAGCTTACACTCTCGATTAAGACTGTGAGGCTCACGCAAGGGAAGGCCTTCTGTTAAACGTTCGACCTTATACGAATTTGTAACGCTCTCAAAGGGTTTGACGCTGCACTGTAATATTCAAACCGCGAATTACGGCGTCTATTGCGAAAACTCTTCAGCGTACTTTCTCCCGGTTTTGCCGTGTTGACTCTCAGAATCTCGGGATAGGTGAAGCTATTGACTCAGCTGTTCGCCTCTCAAAGAAGGTGGCAACGTTCTGGAACGGGTTGACACTCGATCGTCTAATTCATGCATGAAATTAATATGCTCGTCACTACATGTATACCAGTTCGTACTTCTGAACACGGTGTTATACTGGGGATACAGCTTGTCAGCTTTTCGGTGGGTATGGCACTCTGTAAGAAGTTTTACCCTACACGAATAGGTAATGTTCTACAACGGCTCGACGGCCAGCTTTAATGTTCATACCGTGTATAGAGGTGTCTATTGTCAATACTTTAAGGAGAATTTACACCCAGAATATCTGGCATGACACTTGGAAACAAAGGATATGGGAAGATATTGACCTAGCCCTTGGACTATCATGGAAAATGGTAACGTCCAAGAACGGATTGCCCCTCGACCTTCCAATTCATGCATCAAGCTAAGGTGCCCGCTACTAAAATGTATATTAATATGTGTCTTTCATTACGAAGTTATACTCCTGATACCGCGGATTAGGATCTCGGAGGGTAAGGTCTTCGGTAAAACTTTTTATATTATCCCAATTGGTAACATTCTACAAAGGATAGACTCTGTAGTTTATTATTCAAACCGTGAATAAAGAAGTCCATCGCCTTACCGTGTACAGCTTACCGTGTCCCGTAATACCTGATTTGGTTATCGGAATAACAAGTGAAGTGAAACTATTGACCTAGCGGTTCGAACATCAAAGAAGGAGGAAACGTTCGCGAGCGGTTTGACACGCGTTCTTCTTACTCATCTTGAAATTGAGGTTCGCGGCTGTTAAAATATATACTAATTTGTTTCCCTGAACACGAAGTATTATCCACGATACAGCGGATTGTGTTCTCGGAAGGTAAGGTAATCGGCAAGGAGTATGGTGTTATATAAATTGGTAACGCTCTCAAACGGTTTGAGGCTTTACCCTAATACTCAAACCACGAACTAATGTGCCTATTGCCAATACTTTTCATCGGCTGTACGCCTGGAATGTCTGGTTGCACTCTCGGAAACCCAGGATTGGTTGAGCTATTGACTGAGTCTTTCGACCCTCATAGAGGGAGGCAACGTTCTCGAACGTTTCGATAGTCGATCCTCTAATACATATATGAAATTAAGGTGCTCGTCACTGAAATGTATTGTAATTTGTATTTCTGATTACGAAGTAATACTCTCGAAACCGGCGGTTTAGGTGCTCGTAAGGTATGTTCCTCGCTAAATCTTCTGACATTATACCAACTGGTAACGTTCAACAAATGTTAGACTCTGTAGTCTAACTCTGTAGTCACGCGGAGTACCTGGTTTGGCTATCGGAATAGCAGGAGAGGTGAAGCTATTGACTTCGCCGATCGACTCTCAATGAAAATGGGATCATTCTCGGTCGGCTTGACTCGCAGTAATTCTATTCATACGTGAAAATAATGTGAACTTCGGCTATAATTTATACTAATATATTACCGTGAACAATAAGTAAGACGCTTGCTACAGCGGGATAGATTCTCTAAAAGTAAGGTATTCGGTAAGTAGAATGATTTTATACGGATAAGTAATTTTCTTCGACGGTTTGACTCTTTACTGTAGCATACGCACGGTGAATTACGGTGTCTATTACCAATACTGTCAGGCGGATTTACTCCCGGAATACCTGGTTTGATTATCTGAATCACAAGTACAGGTGAAACTATTGTCCGAGTTGTGACATTCTCAAAGGAGGTGGTAACGTCCTGGAAAGGTTTGCCTCTCGATATTATCATTCATACATGAAATTAGGGTGCCAGTCACAATAATGTATACTAACATGTTTCTCTTATTACGAAGTTATTCCTTCGATGCCGCGGGTTATTTTTTCGGAGGGTAAGGTCTACGGTAAAGCGCTTCACGTCATAGCAATTGGTAACGTACACAAACAGATTGACGCTCCATTTTAATATTAAAGCTGTGACTTAAGGTGTCTATTGCCAATACAATTCAGCGGATTTGCACCCGGAATTCCTGGTTTGATTCACGGAATCTAGTGATAGCTGATGCTATTGACTTATCCGTACTAACCTGAAAGAGGGTGGTATCATTCTCGAACTGCTTGACGATAAATCTTCTAATTCAATAATGAAGTTCTGGTGCCCATCACTGAAACGAATACCAATTTCAATCTCTGATGACGAATTTATTGCGTCGTACACCCGGTTAATTTTATTGGAGGGTGTCGTCTTCTGTAAAGCATTTGACTATATAGCAGTTTGTAACGTTCTCCAGCGGATTGATGCGCTATTTTAATATTGAAACCGTGCTGTACGGTGTCTATTGCCAATACTGTTCAGCGGATTTAATGAAGGTGCCCGTCACTATTGTGTATAATAATTTCCTTCCATCGTCACGAAGTTATACTCTCGATACGGCAGGATAGCTGCACGGAAGGTAAAGCTTTCGGTAAACAGTTTGCCTGTATACTAATAGGTAAAGTGCTACAACAGTTTGATGCTCTTGTTTATTATTCGAACAGTGAATTAAGGTGTTTGTTGCCAATCCTGTACAGCGGATTTACTCCGGGATTGCCTGGTTTACGCCTTGCAAACACTGGATAGGTGAAGCTATTTGCTTAGCCGTTCAAATCTCGAAATGGTTGGTAACGTTCTCGAAATGTCTGACCTTCTATCATCTAATTCATACATAAAATTAAAGTGCCGCCACTGAAATGTATAACATTATGTGCCTCTAAGGAGGAAGGTATGCTACCGATACAGCGGGATAGCATCCCGGATGGTAAGGACTTCGATAAAACGAATGGTCTCCTACCAATCGGTTACGTTCTCTGTTTGTCTCGCTACTTTTATGTTCAAACTGTGTAGTAAGGTGTCTATTGCCAATACTGTACAGCAGATTTACTCCCGGTATATCTCGATTGACTCTCACAATCACTGCATAGGTGTAGCTATTTACTTTGGCGTTCGTCTCTGACAGAAGGTGGCAATGTTCTCGAGCTTATAGATACTCCATCATTTAATTCGAACGTGGAGATAAGGAGCCCGTCACTGAAATGAATACTAATTTCCGTCTCTGAACACGAACTTATGCTATCGATACAGCGGGTTAATTTTTACGGTGGGTAAGGTCTTCGGTAAAAAGATTGACTTTATACCACTTGGTAACACTCTCAAACGGTTTAACGACATACCGTAATAATAAAACCGTGAATTAACATGTCTCTTGCCAAAACTCTTCAGCGGAAATACTCCCAGAGTACCTAATTTTTCTCCCCGAATCACAGGATGCTTGAAGCTATTGATTCCGCCGTTCGTCTCTCACAGAATGTGGTAACGTTCGCGAGCTGTTTGACACTCGATCTTTTAATTTATGCATGAAATTAA
The DNA here is from genome assembly GCF_051020765.1 of Lasioglossum baleicum. Lineage (NCBI taxonomy): Eukaryota > Metazoa > Arthropoda > Insecta > Hymenoptera > Halictidae > Lasioglossum > Lasioglossum baleicum. Next base: position 149,259 of record NW_027469195.1, on the reverse strand, counting down.
GGTGCTCGTCTCTGAAATGAATACTAATTTCTTTCCTTGTGCACGAAATTATACTCTTGATACCGGGTTAATTTTTTCGGTGAGTAAGGTCTTCGGTAAAATGTTTGACCGTATACGAATAGGTAACGTGCTACAACGGTTTCACGCCCCTATTTAAAATTGGAACAGTGAACCAAGGTGTATTTGGCAACATTGCTCTACGAATTTACTCCACGAATGTGTTGTTGGACTTTCGCAATCAGATGATACATGATGCTATTGCCTTAGCGGTTCCGCACGCAACAAACATGATAACACTTTGGAACGGTTTCACCGGCGATCTTATAATTCCCACATGAAATTATCGTGTCCTTCACTAAAATGAGTAGCAATGCCTTTGCCCGGACACGAAATTATACCCTCGAAACGGCGGGACTGTTATACTGGAGGTATGGTTTCTGTAAATAGTTTGACACTACACCAATATGTATCGCCCTACAGCGGTTTGACGTCCAGCTTTAATATTTAATCCCTAAATTAATATGTTAATTTCCAATAATGTACAGGGCATTTACTTCAGGAATACCTGCTGTGACTATCGGAATCACAGGATCGGTGAATCGATTATCTTATCCGTTCGATTTTAAGGAATGTTTTACCGATCTCGAATGGTTCAACCCTCGATGTTGCAATTCATACAGGAAATTGAAGTGCCCGACACTAGAATGCATAGTAGCATGCTTTTCTAAACATGATGTTATACTCTCGATTCGGCGGGTTATCCTATCGGAGGGTGTGGTCCTCGGTAAAACTTTTGACTTTATATATATTGGTAACGTTCTCATACGGTTTGACGCTCTATATATAATATTCAAAAAGTGATTAAGTTGTCTATTACTAATACTGTTCACCGTATTTACTCCCGCAAAGCATGGTCTGACTCTCGGAACCGCAGGATAGGTGAAGCTGTTGTGTTATATATGCGATTTCAAGACGAAGGCGGTAACGTTCAAGAACGGTTCCACCCTCGATCTCCTCAATCATACATGAAATCAAGGTGCCCTTCACTGCAATGTATACTAATTTGTACTTCTGAGGACGATGGAATACTCTAAATACATCGGGTTGAGGTTGGTACCCGGTTCCCGTCCGGGAGGCTAAGGTTTTGTTTGAATCTTTTGACACTATCCCAATATGTATCGGTATACAAATATTTGACTGTGTATTTTAATATTCTAACCGTGAACTATGGTGTCCATTGCCAGCAGTGTACAGAGGATTGATTCCCGGTATACCCAATTTGACTCTCCGAATCACAGGACAGGTGAAACTGTAAACTTAGCCGTTCAACTCTTAGAAAAGGTGGTAACGTTCTGGAACGGTTTTATCTTCCATCTTTTAATGCATTCATGAAGTTAAGGTGCTCGTCACTAAAATGTAGATTAATGTGTTTCCCTAAACACGTAGCTATACTTTCCAAACGGCGGGTCAGATTCTTGAACGATAAGGCCATCGGTAAAGAGTTTGACTTGCTACCAAACATTATCATTGAATCTTACCTCACGTTGTGAATATTATAGAACAGAGTCAAAACGCTAGAGAACGTTAACAATTACTGTATCGTCATACATCATACCGGATACCTTACCATTCGAGATAATAACCCGCTGTATCGTGGGAATAACTTCGAGTTCAGGGAAAGAAATTTGTGGACATTTTTCCAGGCGGACACCCTGATTCTATGTATGAATTATAAGATCGGGGGTCGAACCGTTCCAGATTGTTACCACTTTCTTTGAGTGTCCAACGGCTGAGTCAATAGCTTCACCTATCCTGTGATTCCGAAAGTAAAACCAGGCATCCCGCGAGTAAATCCACTGATCAGTTTTGGCAATAGACATCTTTATTCACGGTTTGAATATTAATGTATTGCGTCAAACCGTTTGAGATCGTTACCAGTTGGTATGATGACAATCGTTTTACCGGAGACCTTACCTTGAGAGAACCTAAGTCCCTGTTGCCACTGTCTTATTTGTCATTCGCGGAAACAAATTAGCAGACATTATAGCGGAAGCACACCTTATTTTAATGTATGAACAGAATTATCCAGAGTCAAACCGTTTGAGGGCGATCCCTTCTCCTTTGATAGTCGAACGGATGAGTTAGTAGCTTGACCTATCCTTTCAATCCGATAGTCAAACTAGGTATTCCGGTAGCCAATACGCTGTACACTATAGGCACTGTATACCTTAATTCACGGCCTGAATATTAGAGTACACAGTCTATGCTTCGTAGAACGTGACCTATTGGTTTAATGTCAAAAGCTTAATCGAAAGTCTCACCATCCGAGAACCTATCCCGCACCATCGAGAGTATAACCGCGTGTTCAGAAAAGCAAATTAGTCTTCTTTTCAGTGACGGGTACCGTATCTTCATGTATAAATTACAAAATGTAGGGTAAAACTGAACGGGAACGTTATCACCATCTTTGAGTGTCGTATGGCTAAGTCAAATACATCGCATGTATGAATTACTGGATCGAGAGTCAAACCATTTGAGAACATTACCACCTACTCTGAAAGACGTACGGTTACGTCAATGTCTTCGCCTACCCTGTGATTCGGAGAGGCAATCCAGGCATTCCGGGAGTAACTCCGCTGAACAGTATTGGTAATGGACGCATTAATTAGACGTGTCAATATTAAAGCAGACCATGAACCAGTTATAGGACGTTACCTCTTGCTATAGAGTCAAACACATTACCGATAGGCTAACCTTCGGAAAAGCTAAAGTGCCATTTCGAGAGTATAACTTCGTACTCAGAGGCCGAAATTAGTATCCATTTGAGTGAATAGCACCTTAGCTTCAAGTACGAAATAAAAGATGGAAGGTCAAAGAGCTCGGGAGCGTTGGCATTTTATGCGAGGGACGAATAGCGACGTAAATAGCTTAACACGATCCTGCGATTCCGAGAGTCAAACCAGGTGTTCCGGGAGTAAATTCGCTGAACCGGTTAGGCAATTTATAAGTTACTTCACGGATTGAATATTAAAGTAGAGCGTCAAGCCGTTTTAGAGAGTTGCCAATTTGTATAAAGTCAAACACTTTAACGATAGACTTATGTTCGGAGAAGCTAAACTGCCGCTTCAAAAGTATAACTTCGTGTTCAGTGAAGGAGGATAGTATTGATTTCAGTGACGGGCACCTTAACATCATGCATGATTTGTATGACAGAAGTCATGCCGCCCTATATCGTTGCGACCATCTCAGAGTTCCGAACAGCTAAGTCAGTAGCTTCACCTCCACTGTCATACCGATAGTCAAACCACGTATTCCGATAGACAGTCCGCTGTAGAGTATTGGCAGTGGACACCTTGATTCCTGTTATGAAAATTAAGGCGGAGAGTCAAAGTGTCGGCAGACATTATCAATTGGTATAAAGTCATTCTTGATATCCAATACCTTGCTTTCCGAGAACAAACTCGCCGTAGGAAGTGTCGTGCTGATTGTTCGCGTAAAAAGAAATCAGTAGACATTTCGGCGGTGTGACACCTTATTTTCGTGTCGGAGTAGTAAAATCGAGAGTCAGACAGTTGGCGATCGTTACCAGCCCTCCTCAAAGACGCACAGCTAAGCCGATATCTACACGTATCCTGTGATACCATGTGTAAATCCTAGTGTACCGGCATTAAATCCTCTGAACAGTATTGACGATACGTACCATCAATGGCGGCAGGAACATCAATGTTGTGAGTCAATCAGTCGGAGAGCAGTACCAATTGGTATAAGGACATTCTTTTTACCCAACAACATACTGACCGAGAACCCCACCTCGCAGGGGCTGCGGTGGGCCTTCTGGTCCCATTGCAGTATGTGTATGACGAACCCACGGTGCCCGAGGCGGCCGAAGCTAGGCCGAGGTGAGCAAGCACCTCATTCAGGAAGTGAGGTGTCCTTACGCGGGGTAAGACCAGTACGGCCCTGCATACACAGGTACCACGGGAACTAGTTCGAGCCCTGGGTTGGGCGGGCTTCGGTCCATCGAGCTGCCGGTTGCTTGGATTGGCCTCGTGGGGGCAATGGTAAGCCCATTTCGGGGGTTAGGGGGGACCGACTTCGGACGATGAGACCCACCACTGGTGAGCTGCATGTGATCAGCTTGGGTACTGGCCAGCAAAGTCAGTATGGATTTAAAAAGGTGCCGGCCAAACCAAGGTTGGCGCGTAGGGCTTGCAGTCTGCGGGCTAATTGGTAGGTGCGTAGTAAGGTGAGCCACGCACTGCGCTGATTGTGCGTATACCAATCCCGCGTCCATGGGGGCCGTGTCGATAAGCCCTAGTGGCTGGAAAGGCACATAAAGTCTGCGACACACGTTGACCGAGAACCCAATCCACTATAGCAATGGTCTAGCACCGTTTTCACGTGATCACATCAGTACACATTTTAGCAGAGAGACACATTATTTTCATGTATACATAAGGAGATCGCTAGTCAATCCGTTTGAGAACGATATAAAGCGCTGCTTAGTGTTCAAGGAAACAAATTAGTAGAATCTTTAGCAGACGGACACTTCAATTGCATGTATCAATAGGAAGATGGAGGGTCAAATCATCTGAGAAAGTTACCACCTCTTTTGAGAGTCGCATGGCTAAGGCAATACCTTCACCACACCAGCGATTTCGATAAACATACCATGAATTCCGGGATAACATCCGCTGATCAGTATTGGCAATAGACAACATTTATTCGCCGTATGAATATTAAAGTAGAGCGGCAAACCGTAGGAGAACATTACCAAATGGTATGACGACAAAGTTCTTAGCGGACGCCATATTTTCCGTGAACATAACACGGTGTATCGAGGGTATAAATTCGTATTTATATAAGAATATTTGTATTCATTTTAGGGACGGGCACCTTAATTTCATGGATGAATATGGAGATTGCCAGTCAATCCGTTCGAGAACGTTATCACCAACTTTGAAAGTCGCACAAATAAGTCAGTACCTTCACCGATCCTGATATTCCGGTAGTTGAACCAGGTATTCCCGGAGAAAATCCGCTGAGCAGTATTGGCAAAACATGTCTTAATTCGCGGTTTGAATATTACAGTAGAACGTCAAAACGTTACTGGACTTTACGAATTGGTTTAAAGTAATTTCTCTTTGTTTACACAACACCTTACCTTCCAAGAACATACCCCGTTGTAGCGAGGGTCTAGCTTCGAGCTCACGGAAGCCAATTATTAGACGTTTTAGCAGAAGAACGAGTAATTCTTTTGTATGAATAGGAAAATAGAGAGTCATTACTTCCGATAATGTTTCTACCGTCTTTGAGAGTCGAACGTGTAAGTCATTGACTTCACATATCCTGTGATTCGGAGCGGCAAACCAGGCATTCCGAGAGTAAATCCGCTGTACAGTGTTGGCACTAGAATCCCTAGAGACCTCTAAGCCGCTTATTGACTCTTGTATTCATCCCAATTGTTTAAGCATAGTTTCATGGGTCGCGAGTAGTTTATCTAATGCGCTTTCGGTTATTTGGTCTTTAGACATTTTGAAAGTTTTTTTTTTTCCTTTACCTCGGTTCTCTGCAAGTTCCCTGAAGGTGCGACCTTGGTCCGGTTTTCTTCTTGCTCCGTAGAGAAAGTTTTTCCGTTGCTCCTCAGGAGGATTTGCTGGTATTTGACGTATCATATCCTGGCAGGATCGCCAATTTTGTCACGGGGAAATACGTGGCAAGTATTGAAATAAAAGAAAAATTGGCGGGTCTTCAACCTAGGTAGAAGAGCCCCGTTCCTAAAAGAAACTATGTTTCTTATATTAATAATTATTTCGTAAAATAAGTGTAATACCGATGTTCAATAGTTTTAAGTATTTAACGTAAGTATTCAGGATAGGTATACGAATGCAGAAACGTTCCGTTTGAGGTATAATATGGAACTGATTTATTCGATTTTGCTCGGTTTTTATACTGTAATTTTCTGGTTGAGTAGGCGGTTTCTAGCGACGTGTCGTCTGGTTTTGGCTGATTTTGCTACGGTTGCTGTCTGGGCGATGCGCCTAGTGATGCGTCGGCTGGAGTTTGGCTGGCCTCACAGTATTCCAGGAGTAAACCCGCTGTATACTGTTGGCAATGGACACTTTTCTTCGCGGTTATAATGTTAATGTAGGGCGTGAGACTGTTCGAGAACGTTACCAGGTGGAATTAAGTCAAACGCTTTACCAAAGATCATACCCTCCGTGACTCTAATCCGCTGTCTCGACAGTATAAATTCGTGATCAGCGACACAAATTAGTATGCAGCTCAGTATCGGGCACCTTAATTTCATGTATGAATTAGAAGATCTAGTGTCAGACCATTCCATAACGTTACCGCCTTGGTTGAATGTCGAACGGCAAAGTAAATGGCTCCACACACCGTGTGATTCAGAGTGTCAAACAAGATATTCCGGGAGTAAATGCGTTGTACAGTATTGGTAATAGACACCTCAATTCACGGTTTGAATATTAAAGCAAGCCGTCAAACCGTTGTGGAAAATTACCTATTCGTGTAGGGTTAAACTTCTTACAAAATGCCTTACAGTCCGAAAAGTTGACCCGCTATATCGAAAGTGTAACACCGCGATCAGGGGTGCGAACTAGTATACAATTTAGTAACCAGCACCTTAAATTCGTGCATGAATTAGAAGGTCGAGGGTCAAAGCGTTCGAGAACGTTGCCACCTTCTGTGAGATGCGAACGGATATGTGAAGTGCTGCACGTGTCATGTGATTCCGAAGGTCATCCATGTATTCCGAGAGTAATTCCGCGGTACCGTATTAGCAATCGACACCTGAGTTCACGCTATGAATATTAAAGTTCGGTATCAAAACTTTGTATTACGGTACATATAGGCATAGTGTCAAATTGTGTAGCGAAGGCCTTACCATCCGAGATTGTATCCCGCTCTATCGAGAGTATATCTTCGTGTCCAGAGAAATAAATTAGTATACATTTTACTGACGTCCACCATAAGTTCAGGTATGAATTCGAAGATAGAATGACAAATCGTTCGATATCGTGACCAGCTACTTTTAATGTCGAATATAATAACTCATGGTTTGGATATTAAAGCAGGCCGTCAAGCCTTTGCAGAGCACTGCCTATTCGTGAGGGGTCAAACTTCTTACAGAATGACTTACCCTCCGAAAAACAGACCCGCTGTATCAGAAGTGTAAGAACGAGATCAGAGGTACGAACTGGTATACGTTTTAGTGACGAGCACCATAATATGATGTAGGAATTAGAAGTTCGAGAGTCAAACCGTTCGAGACCGTTACCGCCTTCTATGATATTCGAAGAGCTAAGTCAATATCATCGCATATTCTGTGTATCCGACAGTCACACCAGCCATAGACGGAGTAAATCCGCAGCGCAGTAATGGCTATAGGCTCCTTCATTCATGGTTTCGATATTAAAACGGAACGGCAAACCGTTGTAGAACGGTACCTATTGGTATAGAGTCGCACATTTTACCGGTAGCCCTACCTTCGGAGAAACTAGTCCGCCATACCCAGAGTATAACACTGTGATCAGTGACAGAAACTAGTAACCATTTCAGCGCGGGCACCTTCACTTCATGTGTCAATTAGAAGATCGTCGTTCAAACCGTACGAGAACGTTAACAACCCGTTTGATAGTTGAAGGTATAAGTCAATAGCTCTACCAATACCTGTGATTCCGAGAGTCCAACCAGGTATTCCGAGAGAAAATACGCTGACCATTATTGGCAACAGACTCCTTACTCCATGGTTTGCATTTTAAAGTAGGGGGTCACCCCGCATGGGATCATTAGCAGTTACTACAAAGTCAAGCGTTTTACAGAAAGCCTTACCCGCCGTATCGAAAGTGCAACTTCATGGATAGAGAAACAGAATAGTGCACATTATAGTGTCGCCACCTAAATTACAAGTATGAATTAGATGGTCAACGGCAAAACTGTTCGAGGACGATACCACCTTCTGTGAGACACGAAGGGCTAAGTCAATAGCTTCACCTATCAAGAGATTAAGAGAGTCAAACCAGGTATTCTTGGAGTAAATTCGCGGTACAGTTTTGGCCCAAGACACCTTAATTGGCGGATGGAACATTAAAGTAGAGCGTGAAACCGCTTGCGATCGTTTCCAGTTTGTATAAAGTCAAACGTTGTTCCGAAGACCTTACCATACGATGAACAAACCCGCTGCATCCAAAATGTGACTTCTTGTACGTGGAAACAAATTATTCTAAATCTTAGTGACAGGCACCATAATTTCATGTATTGTATAGAAGGTCGTTGGTCAATATCGTTAGAGAACGATACCACCTCCTTAACGAGCGGATGTCAATAGCTTCACCCATACTGTGATTCCAAAATTCGAACTGGGTGTACAGCGGAGTGAATCCGTTGTTCAGTATAGGCAATGGACACCTTAATTCAAGTTATGAATATCAAACTACGGAGTCCTTCTGTTGAAGACCATTACTAATTGGTATATAGTCCTTCTTTTTGCCGAACACATGACCTTCCTAGAACATATCACGCAGTGTCGAGTGTCGTGCTTAGTGCTCTCAGACGCAAATTAGTAGACATTATTGCAGAAGCACAACTTATTTTCGTGTATGAGTTAGAAGACCGAGTATCAAATCGTTGGAGACCGTTCCTACCTTCTTTGGGAGTGGAATGGCTAATTCGATAGCTTCTTCTATCCTATGATTCTGACAGCGAAGTCAGGTATTCCCGGAGTCAATCTGCTGACAGGATTGGCGATAGACACCTTAATTCACAGTATGAATATTAATCTATAGATCCAAACTGTTGTAGAACGTTACTTATTACTATTGAGACAAAATTTTAACCGAAGTCCTTACCTTCCGAGAACACATCCAGTTGTAGTGCTTGGCTTGCATAGTTTTCACCGACACAAATTAGTAGACATTTTGGCAGAGGGTTTCCGTATTTTCAAGTACGAGCAGCAGAATCAAAAGTGAAACCGCTGGAGAACGTAACCATCTCCTTTCAGAGTGGCACAGATACGTGAAGAACTTCAACTGTCCCGTGATACCGAGAGTCAAACCAGCTGTTCCGGGAGCATATCCGCAGGTCAGTGTTGGCAATAGACACCCTAATTCACGGTTTGAATATTAAAGTTGATCGTCAAACCGTTTAAGAATGCTACTAAGTGGAATATCGTAATACTCTTCAATGGATGCCTTATCGTCCGAGAATATAACGCTCAGTATCGACTGCATAACTTCGTGGTAGTAGAATTCAATTAGTACACATTTTAGTGACGGGCACCATAATTTCCTGCATGAATTAGACAAGCGAGTGTCAAACCGTTCGGGAACGATTCCACCTTCTGTGCCAGACGAACGGCTAAGTCAATAGGTTCACGCATCCAGCGATTCCGATAGTCAAACGAGGTGCTCAACGAGTAAATCCACTGAACAATATTGGAAATAGACACCTGAAAGTACGGTTTGAATATTTAAATTGGTCGTCAAGCTGTGTGACATCTTACCAATTATTATAAAGTCAAACGATTGACCGAAGGCCTTACCTTCCGCGTACCTCACCGGCTTTATCGACAGTATAAGTTCGTTATCAGAGATGGGAATTAGTATTCATTTTAGGACGGGCAACTTAATCTCGTGTAAGGTTTTTACGGCTTGAGGGTCAAACCGCGCTGGAACCTTGCCGCCTTCTGTGCGACACGAATTGCTGTACGAATAGCTTAACACATCCTGAGACTCCGAGTGTCGAACCGGGTATTCCGGGAGTAAATACGCTGAAAAGCGTTGGCAATCGACTCGTTAATTGAAGGTTTGAATTTTAAAGTAGAGCGTGATGCCGTTTGAAAACGTTGCCTATTGCTGTAAAGTCAAACGTTTTACCGAAAACCTTACCGCCCGAGGAGCTAACTCGCTGTTGCGAGTGTTAGCTTAACGTTCACGGAAACGAATGTGTAGACATGTTAGCAGACGAGCACATTTTCCTGTATAAAGAGCAAAAGTGAGAGTTAAATCTAGGTCAATACCTACATACACCCTGCAACTCCAGGAGTCAAACCACGTATTTCGGGAGTAAATACGCTGAACAGTTTTAGCAATAGACACCCTTTCTGGGTTATGAATAGAAATGTAAAGAGTCAAACCGTGGGGAACATTACGTCAGTTATGGAGTCATACTTTTTAATGAAGGTCTTAACATGCGTGACGATAACGCGCAGCAGCGAGTATGTTGCTTAGTGTTAACGGAAACATATTAGTATAAGCTGGAGTGACGGTCACCTTAGTTTCATGTATGAATAAGAAGATGGAGAGTCCTACCGTTCGAGAAAGTGTCCACATTCTTCGAGAGCCTATAGGCTGAGTCAACAGTTTATCCTATTTTGTGACTCCTCAGAGTCATGCCTGGTATTCGAGGTGTAGGTCCTTTGAGCAGTATCGGCAATAGATACCATAATTCAAGGCATGAATATCACAGTAGTGATTCCTAGGGTCAATCGAATTATTCCGGGTGTATGTCCACTGAAATGTATTGGCAATAGGAACCATAATTCTCGGATTGAATAATAAAGTAGCTTCAAACTGTTTGGGAGCATTGCCAATAATAAAGTAATAAAATAATATAGAATAAAATCAAGCACTTTACCGATGGCCGTACCTTCGGAGAATCTAACCCGCGGTTTCTGGATTATAACATCGTGTTCAGAGGATCAAATTAGTAAAAATTCTAGTTACGGGGTACTTAATTTCATTATAAATAAGAATATCGAGAGTCAAACGTTCATCCACTTTGAGCACCGACCTGCTACGTCAATAGCTTCACTTATCCAATGACTCCGACTGTCAAATGAGGTATTCCGGGAGTAAATCTACTGTACAATATTGCCACTAGAGACCCTGTTTCGCGGTAAAAATATTAAATTACACAGCCAAACCGTTGTAGAATGTTACCTATTGGTATATAGTCAAACTTTTTAACGAAGGCCTTACGTTTCGAGAAGCTAACCCGCAGTATCGAGAGTATGTCATCGTGATTAATGGACAAATTACATTCATTCTAATGACATGCCCCATAAATGCTTGTGTGAATTAGAAGACCTAGGGTCAAACCGATCGAGAACGTTACCACCACCGTTGAGTGTCGAGCGGCGAAGTCAAATGCTTTACCAATCCTGTGATTCCGAGACTCAAACCAGGTATTCGAGGTGTAAATCATCCGATAGTACGGGCAATAGACACCTTAATGCAGTGTATGAATATTACAGACAAGACTAAGACCGTTGGCAAACATTACCAATTCGTATGAAGCCATTCTTTTTACCGAACAACTTTCCTCCCGAGAACCTAACACGCGTTAGCGAGTGTCACGCTTATTGCTCACGGTAACAAATTTGTGACCATGTTAGCAAACGGACACGACATTCATGTGTATAAATATCATCATCGAGAGTCAAAGCGTTTGAGAACATTACCACCTCCCTTGAGCGTTGCGCAGCGCAGTCAATACCTTCACTAATCCTGTGACGCCGAAAGTCAAACCAGATATTCCGTGAGTAAAAGGGCTGTACAGAATTGGCAATACGCACTAGATTTCACTGTTTGAATATTAGAGCAGTCCGTCAGGCATTTGTATAACACTACCTGTATGTGTAGGGTCAAATTTCATACCGAATGCCTTACCGTTCGATAAACTATCCCGCTGTCCCCAGAGAATAACTTCGTGCTCTGGGAAAAATTAGTATTCATTTCATTGACGGTCAACTGAACTTCGTGTATGAATTAAAAGATCGATAGTCAAACCGTTCGTGAACGTTACCACCCTGCTTGAGTTTCGAACGTATAATACAACACCTCCACCTATCCTGTGATTGCGAGAGTCAAACCAAATAATCCGACGGCAAATCTGCTGATGTGTATTGGCGATAGATTCCTTAACTTGCGGAGCCAATATTAAAATAGAGCGGCACACCGTGTAAGATCGTTACTAATTTCTATAAAGTCACACAATTTACAGAATGCCTTGCCGTCCGAGAAGTTAACCTGCTGTATCGAGACTATATCTACGTCTTTAGGGAAACACATTAGTATTCAATTTAATGACGTCATCTTAAATTCATGTATGAATTAGAAGATCGGGTGTCAAACCATTCGAGAACTTTACCACCTTCTGTGATATTCGAACAGCTAAGTCAATAGCATTACATATCCTGTGTTTCCAAGACTTAAACCAGGATTCCTGGCGTAAACCCGCTGTATATTATTGGCAATAGAAGCCTCAAATCGCGGTTTGAATGATAAAGTAGAGCGTCAATCCCTTTGAGAAACTTACCAATTGCTATAATGTCAAATGACTTACCGAAGACCTTATCCTCCATGAAACAAACCCGCTGTAGCAAGTGTCTTGCTTAGTGTTCAAGGAAAGTAATTAGTAGACATTTTCGAAGTCGAGCAATTCAATTTCATCTATCGATAGGAAAATCGAGGGTCAAATACTTCTAGGACGTTACCACCTTCGTCGGGAGTCGAAAAGCAAAGTCGAACAGCTTAACCTATCCGCTGATTCCGTGAATCAGATCATGTATTCCAGGAGTCAATCCACAGTCCAGAACTACCAACGGATATGTTGAGTCACGGTATTAATATTAAAGTAAAGCGCCAAAACCTTGTAGTACGTTCCCTATTGGAACAGTGTCAAACTTTTAACAGAAGGCCTTGCTTTCCGAGAGTACTACTTTCGGCTGTAACGAGAGTATAACTTCGTGTTTTCAGAAGAAAATTGGTATACATCTTGGTCACGGGCATTTTAATTTCATGTACGAAATACAGGATCGGGTGTCAAACCAATAGGGAGCGGCACCACATTCCTTGTGAGTTGGAGAGTCCACAGCATCACCTGTCATATGATTCCAAGCGTCAAATCAGATACTCCCGGGGTATATACGCTGAACAGTATGGACAATATATACCTTAATTCACGGTTTGAATATTTAAACAAACCATCAAACCACTTGTGTGCCATTCAAATTGGAGTAAACTAATTCTTCTTACCGTATGCTATAACTACCGTGAACCGAACCCACTATATCGAGAGTATAACTTCGTATTCCGAGAAGCATATTAGTATACATTTTAGTGACGGGCACATTAATTTAATGTATGGCTTAGAAGATCTGGGGTCATACCGTTCGTGAACGTTACCACCTTCTCTGTTAGTCGAATGGTTGTGTCAATAGCGTTACCTATCCTACGATTCCGAGTGTCAATTCATGTATTCCGGGAGTTTATCCGCTGTACAGTAACGGCATGTAAAACCCTATTTCCCGGAATAAATGTTAATGTACGGAATCCCACAGTTTTACACCGTTATATATTGGTATACCGTCTGTTTTTTCACGGATGACCGCACCTTCCGAGAAAGTAACCCGCTGTACCGAAGGTATAACTTTGTGGACCGAGGTGAAAATTTACATACATTTTAGCGACGGACACCTTAGTTTCATGAACGAAATATAAAGATCGGGTGTCAAACTACTCGAGTACGTTACCACCATCTTTGAAAGCCGCACACATATGGCAATAGCTTCACGTATCCAGTGATTCTGAGAGACAAACCAGGTAATCCGGAGTCAATCTGCAGTACACTATTGGCAATGGGCACAATAATTCACGGTATGTATGTTAAGGTAGAGCGTCGAGCGGTGTGAAAACGTTACCAGTTGTTGTAACGTCATACACTTTATCGCATACTGTACCTTCCGATAACATAAATCGCACTATCCGAGGTATGACATTGTATTCAAAGAAACAAATTAGAATTCATTTTAGTGAGGGTCACCATAATTTGATGTATGAATTAGGAGACCTAGTGTCACAACGATCGAGAACGCTGCCACCTTCTGTGAGAGGTGAACGGCTATGTCAATCGCTTCCCAAAACCTGTGATTCGGAGAGTAAAGCCAGGTACTCCGCGAGTAAGTGCGCTGAACATTTTTGACAATAGGTACCTTAACTCACGGTTTGAATATTAACATAGAACGTCAAATCTCTTGAGAGCGTTACCAACTGACATAAAGTCAAATGCTTTACCGCAGGCCTTGCCTTCCTACAAGCTAACAAGCTGTAGAGACGGTGTGGCCTCGTGTTCAGAGAAGCAAGTTAGTATGAATTTTAGTGACAGGCACCATAAATTCATGTATTATTTATAAGATCGAGGGTCAAACCGTTCGAGAACGATACCACTTTCTAAATCCATAGCTTGACGTATTCCCATATTCTAACAATCAAACCATGTATTCCCGGAGTAGATGTTACTAATTTTCCATTTACACTGTGCAAGACACTTGCTGCAGCGGGTTGGGCTTCTCGGAAGTTATGGCCTTCGGTAAAAAGTTTGAAGCTATACGAATAAATACCGTTCTACAAAGATTTGACGTGCGATTTTAATATTCAAACCGTGAATTAATATGTCTATTGCCAATACTTTTCAGCAGATTTAGTCCTGGAGTGCCTGGTCATAATCTCGGAATCCCAGGATAGATGAAGCTCTTGACTTAGCCGATCGACTCTCAACGCAAAGTCACGTTCCCGATCCATTTGACAATCGACGTTCTAATTCATACAAGAAATTTAGGGGCCTATCACTGAAATGCATCTTAATTTCTATCTCTGAGCACGAAGTTACACTCTCTACACAGCGGGTCATGTTCCTGGAAGGTAAGGACTTCGGTAGAAAGAGTGATTTATATAGATACCAATTGATAATGATCACCGACTGTATGACACTCTACATTAATGTTCATACCGTGAATTATCGTGTCAATAGCCTATCTAGATCAGCGGATTTACTCCGAAGAGACTTGTTTCACACTCGGAATCACAGGATGGTTGAAGCCACTGACTTGGACCGGTTCTTTTCTAAAAGATGTTGGTAACGCTCTCGAACGGTTTTACTCTCGCGTTTCCATTTCATGTATGATAATAAAGCGCCCGACTGCTACAATTTCTGATAATTTGTTTCCGCCAACTCCAAGCAAGAAACTCACTATGGCGTGATTGGCTTCCCTGACGGGAAAGCCTTCGGGAAAACCTTTCGGAATCGGAGGATGGGTGAAGCTATTCACTTAGCCGTTCGATAATTATAGAAGGTGGGACTGCTATTGAACGGCTTGCCTCTCGATCTTCTCTTGCATACATGAAATTATGGTGTCCGTCACTACAATGAATACTAATTTTGTATCTCTTGACATGAAGTTGCCCTTCCGATCCAGAGGGTTTGGTTCTCGGAGGGTAAGACCTTCCGTAAGGCTTTTGACATTATACGAATAAGTAACGCTCTACAAGGAATAGACGCGGCCCTTTAACATTCAAACCAATAGTGTACGGCGGAATGTCTCCCGGAATACCTGATTTGTCTATCGGAAAAGCAGGACAGACGAAACTAGTGAAATAGCTAATCGATACTTAAAGAAGGTTGAACTGCTCTCGAAGGGTTTGAATGTCCATTTTTCTATTCGTACATGAAAAACACAGTGCGGCTGCTAAAATGTCTATTAATTTGATTCCGTGGGCACTATGCATGATATTCGATACTGCGGGATAGGATCTAGGAAGGTAAGGTATTCGGTAAAATGTATGACTTTATACAAATTGTGTATATGTTCTACATCGGATTGAGCCTCCACTTTAATATTCAAACTGTGAAACAAGCTGTTTGTTGCCCGTACTGTTTAGCGGATTTACTCCTGGAATACATGGCTTGACTCTAGGAATGACATTTATCGCTGAACCTATTGACGCAGCCATTCGTCTCTCACAGAAGGTGGCAACAATTTCGAATGGATTGACGCCGGTCTTCTAATATATACATGAATCTAAGGTGCCCGTCATTGAAATGAATACTAATACCTTTCTCTGAACTCGAAGTTATACTCTCGATACAACCTGTTAGTTTTTCGGAGGGTAAGGTATTCGGTGACACTTTTGACTTTAAAGTAATTGGCAACGTTCTCAAACGGTTTGAAGTTCTATATTTAATATTCAAACCGTGAATTACGGTGTCTATTGCCAATACTATTCTGCCGATTTTCTACCAGAATACTTGGTTTGAACCTCGGAATCTCAGGGTAGGTGAAGCTCTTGACATAGCCGTTCGTCTCTCACAGAAGGTGGCAACGTTCTCGAACGGGTTGACCGTCGATCTTCTAACTCATTCACGAAGTTAAGCTCCCCATTACTCAAATCAATACGATTTTCGTTCTCTGATCACGAAGTTATACTCTCGAAACGTCGGGTTAGCATCTCCGAAGGTATGGCTATCTGTAATGTGTTTTACTCTATACCAATGGGTAACGTTCAACAACAGTTTGACGGTCTGCTTTAATATTCAAACCGTGAGTTGAGGTATCCATTGCCAATACTGGACAGCGTACTTACTCGCGGAATACCTGGCTTGAATCGCGGAATCACACGATAGGTGATGCTACTGTCTAAGTTATGTTTAATAGTCTGTAATGTTTTCGAAAGCTTTGCCACACGATCGTGTAATTCGTACATGTAGACAAACCGCCGGACAACATTAGCAATTAAAAGAAAGCAATTCATTTTAACCAATACGTTTCCTTCCTCGAATCTATCCCGCTGCAGGGAGTGTCTATCTTAGTTTTCACGGATTCAAATGAGTCTACATTTTAGCAGACGGTCACCGTATTTTCATGTATGGACAGAATAAACGACAGTCAAATTGTTCGAGAACGATCCCACCTTCTTTGTGAGTGGAAATGCTAAGTCAATGACTTCTCCCATCCTGTGATCCCTAGAGTCAAGCCACGAATTCCTGGAGCAAATACGCTGAGTCAAAACCGCAACTGGCACCTTATTTCACGGTTTGAATACTAATGTAGGTCGTCAAACCGTTCGAAATTGTTACCAATTGGTATGGAGTCAAACAATTTACCGAATATTATACAAGCCGTCCGTTGTGGAATATTGCCTTTTCGAACAGAGTCAAACTTTATACCGAAGTTCTCACCTTCCTGGAAGCAAACACGCTGTATCGAGAGTATAACATCGTGCCGAGAGAAACAAATTTGAATAATTTTTAGTGACGTGCACCTTAATTGCATATATGAATTAGAAGATCGTGAGGCAAACTGTCCCAGAACGATACAAGCATCATTGCGAGCCGCACAACTAAGCCAATAGCGTCACCTAACCTGTTTTACCGAAAGCCAAATCAGGTATTGCGGTATTAAATCCACTGAACAGTATTTGTCATTGACACCTTAATGCATGGTATAAATATTAAATTAGAGAGCCATACGTTGTAGAACATTACCAAATGATATAGAGTCAATCGTTTTGCACAGTACCTTTCCTTTCATGAACCTAACACTCTGTAGCGTGTCTCTTACTTTTCTCTGCAATACACCAGTAGACGATTTAGAGGACGGAGTCGCATTTTGGTGTATGAATGTCAGCATTGGGAGTCAAAGCGTTCGTGTTCGATACCAGGTTCCTTGAGCGTCGCATAGCTAAGTCTCCAGCTTCACATACCTTATGATACCGGAAGACAAACCAAATATTCCGAGTGTAAATGCGCTGCACGGAATAGACAATAGACATCACAATTCACGGTTTAAATATTAATGCAGACCGTTAAGCGTTGTAGAACATTACATATTCGTGTTGTGATTTAATGTATTACAGAATGTCATACACTTTGCAAAACTGACCCGCTGTATCGAGAGTGTTACACAACGTTCAGATGAAAAACAAGTATACGATCTAGTGACGGGCCGCATAGACTCAGGTACGAATTAGGAGATCGAGCGTCCAATCTTTCGAGATCGTATCTACCCTCTGTGGGAGTCAAAAGGCTACGTCAATGGCTTCACACATACTGTGATTCTTAGATTTAAACCAGGCATTCCGGTAGTAAATCCGCTGAACACAATTCGCAATAGACACCTTAATTCACGATTTGAATATTAAATTGAGCGTCAAACGATTTATGAATGTTGCCAATTGTTATAAAGTCAAACGTTTTACAGGAGGCCGTACCTTCCGCGAACCTCACCCGCTTCATCGAGAGTATAACTACGTGTTCAGAGAAACACTTCAGTACACCTTTTAACAACGGCGACCGTAATTTCATGTATCAATAGGATGATTAGGGTCAAACTGTCCGCGAACGTCACAACATTCTTCGAGAATCGTACTGCTAACGTAATAGCTTCACCAATCCCGTCATTCCGAGAGACGAACCAGGTAATCCGCAACTAAAACGGCTCTACAGAACTGGTATTAGACACGATATTTCAAGGAATAAATATTAATGCACAGAGTCAAACCTGTGTAGAACTTTACCTATTGCAATACAATCATCGCTTGTACCGAAGGCTTCCGTGCAGCAAACGCGCACTATCAATAGTATAACATCGTGTTCAGAGAAGCAAATTGGTATACATTTTCTTGACGGGCAACTTAATTTCAAGTATCATATATAGAGATCAGGGGTCAGACAGTTCGGGAATGCTGCCACCTTCTTTGACGATCGATCGTCTAAGTCAGTAGCGAGACATATCCTGTGATTCCGAACGCCAAACCAGGCATCCGAGAGTAAGTCCGCAGAAGAGTATTGGCAATTGACACCTTACTTCACGGTTTGAATATTAAGGTAGAAGTTCAATCCGGTTTGGTGCCAATCCAATCGATTACATGCTAATAGTATTTAAGATTCGCAAAGATAAGTTAACAGCTTGATGCATCCTGTCATGCTCAGAGTCAAACATATTACTATACACTTTAGTGACGAGCACCATAATTTCATGTATGAATCAAGTGATCGAGTGCCAAACCGATCGAGAACGTTGCCACATTCTATGAGAGACGAACGCCTAAGTCAATTGCTTAACCCATCCTGTGATTCGGTGAGTCAAAGCAGGAATTCCGGGCGTAAATGTGCTGAAGAGTATTAGCAATAGATACCATAATTCGGGGAATGAATATAAAAATAGAGCGTCACACCGTGTGAGAATGTAACTTATGGCTGCAAAGTTAAACGCCTTACCGAATACCTCACCGTCCGAGAAGCGAACCCGACGTATCGAGAGTATTGCTGCGTGTTAAGGGATACACATTAGTAAACATTTTAGTGGCGGGGACGATAATTTCATTATGAATAAGAATGTCAAGGGTCAAACCGATCGAGAAAGTCACCAGCTTCTGTGACAGACGATCGGCTATGTCAACGGGTTCACCCATCCTGTGTCTCCGAGAGTCAAACCAGGTATTATGGAATTAAATGGAGTGTGTAGCACTGGAAATACACACCTTACTTCACGGGTTGAGTTTAAAGTCGAGCGTCAGTAATTTTGAGATCGGTACATACAGGAATAAAGTTAGTCGTCTTACTGATGTCCTCTCCCACCGAAAGCATAATCCGTTGAATCTGGAGTACAACATCGTGTACATAATGACAAATTAATTTACATTTCAGCGACGGGCACCTCAATTTCATGTATGAGATGGAAGATCATGGGTATATCCGTTCGAGACCGTTACCACCATAAATGTGAATCGAACGCCAGAGATAATGGCTTCTCCCTCCATTGATTCCGAGAGTCAAAGCAGTATTCCGTGCGTAAATATGCTGAAAAGTAATTGGCAATAGACACCTCAGTTCCACTTATGAATAGCAAAACCGAGAGCCAAACGATCAAGAACGTTAGCATCTTTTTATAGAGTCGTACGGGTATGTGAATAGCTACACTACCTTGTAATTTCGAGAGCCATACCAGGAAATCCGGAATCTATCCACAGTGTTGTATAGGCAATTGACACATTAATTGACTGCATAAATAGTAATGAACAAAGTCGTACCATTGTAGAACGTTACCTACTGTCATAAAGTCAAACTTTTTACTGAATACCAACCTTCCTAGAACGTGTCCCGCTGTATCAAGAGTAATACTTCGTGTTCAGACACGCAAACAAGTATCCATTCTAGTGACGGGCATATTAATGTCATGAATGAAATAGAAGATCAAGGGTCAGGAGAGTTCGAGAACATTACCACCTTCTTTGAGAATCGAACTCCTAAGTCAGTAGCTTCACCTATCCTATGATTCCGAGAGCCAAAGCAATTATTCGGATAGTAATCAACTCACAGTAATTGGCCATGGAATCTCTAATTGGTGGCTGGATATTATAATAGAGCGACATATCGCAGGAGGTCAAAACCAATTCGTATAAACTCATTCTTTATACCAAATACCTCCCCTGCCTGTATATTAACCCCGTGTTTGGAGTATCTTGCTCGTCGCTGACGGAAACAAATTAGCGGACGTTACAGCAGACGGACACCTTAATATTATGAATGAATTAGCAGATCGAGAGTCAAACGTTCGATAACGTTACCACCTTTCTTGAGAACCGCACAGGTTAGTCAATACCTCCACGCATCCTATGACTCCGAGACTCAAACCAGGTATTCCGGGAGTAAATATATTGAAGTGGATTGGCAGGGCGCACCTTATTTCACGGTATAAATATAAAGATAGGAGTCAAATCACGTTTATCGTAAAACAATATGTATAAATATAAGCTTTTTTACGCGCAGCATTTTATTTTCCGAAGACAGCCATGCACGTGTTTCGAGAGCATAACTTAGTGCTAAAGAAGATATTTGTATACATTTTGGTAATGGGGCATCATGATTTCTTGTATGAATTGGAGTATAGAGGGTTAAATCGTTCGAGAACGTTAGCACCTTCACTTAGAGTCAACAGCTTCACCTACGATGTGATTCCGAGAGTCAAACTAGGTATATGGGGTGTTAAATCCGCTGTACATAATTGGAATCACACACCATATATCACGGTATAAATATTAAAACTCCAGAGTCAAACCGCTGAGAAGGTTACGAGTTTTCATGTGTCAAACCTTTTACCGAAGGCGTTACCGTCCGGGAACCACATGCTCTGCAGCGATTGCCTGTCTTAGCGTTAATCGGAACAAATTTAGTAGACATTATAGAAGTACGAGAACTATTTTTAGTTGTGAATAAAATAATCTAGATCCAAATCGTTCGAGAACGGTCCCTACTTGTCTGAGAATGGTAACGGCGAAGTCAACAGCGACAGCCGTGCTGTGATTCCTCGTGCTAAGCCAGGTATTCGTGGAGTGAATCCGCTGAACGGTATTGCAATGGGCACACTAATTCTCGTTATGAACATAAGTGTACAGACTCGACACGTGGTAGAAAGTTTCATATTGTGATTCTGGTTTGGCTCTCGGAGTCACAGGATGCATAAAGCTATTGACTCAGCGGTTCGAATAGCAATGGGATGGTAACGTTCTCGAAATGTTTGATCCTGGATCTTGTAATTCATACATGAAATTATGGTACCCCTCGCTGAAATATATAGTTATTTGTATCTCTGAACCTGAAGCTATACTGTCGATACGGCAGGTTTTGTACTCGGAGGGTAAGGTCTTCGGTGACAGAGTATGACGTAATACCAATTCGTAATGCTCGACAACGGATTGACTCTGCACTTTAATATTTATACGCGAGATAGGATATCTAAATTAAATACTATGCAGCGGATTTACTGGCGGAATACCTGATTTGAATTTCCGAATCACAGCATAGTTGAAGCTATTGACTTAGACGTTCGATCCCAAAGGAATGGGGTAACGTTCTCAAAGGCGTTGACCTTCGATCTTCTACTTCATAGATGATATTAACGTGCCAGTGGCTAAAATACATACTAATTTCGTTCTCTGAACACGACGTCATACTCTCGATACAGCGGGCTAGTTTCCCGGAAGGAACGGCCTTCAGTGAAAAGTTAGACCCTACATCACTTGGTACCGTTATATAACGGTTTGACTCCGTACTTTAATATCTATAACGTGACACAGGGTATCTAATGCCATACTGTAAAGCGGTTTTAATGCCGGAATAACTGAATTGACTCCCGGAATCACAGGATAGGTGGATCTGTCGACTTAGGCGTTTAGTTCTGAAGGAAGATGACATCGTTCTCGAACGGCTTGACCCTCTATCTTTTGATTCGTACATTAAATTAAGGTGTCCCTCTCTAAAGGGTATAGTAGCATGTTCCTCGGAGTACGATGTTATCAATCAAATAGAGGGACACTCTACTTTGACATTAAAACCGTGAATTACGTTGCCTAATGCCAA
Organism: Lasioglossum baleicum; assembly: GCF_051020765.1. NCBI lineage: Eukaryota > Metazoa > Arthropoda > Insecta > Hymenoptera > Halictidae > Lasioglossum > Lasioglossum baleicum. The sequence goes on along the minus strand of NW_027469195.1, from coordinate 127,041 downwards.
AACTGTTCAGTGGACTTACGCGTGAAATACCTAGTATCACTGCCGGAGTCACAGGATAAGTGCGACTATTAACTAAGGCGATCGATTCTCAACTATGGTGGTAACGTCCCGAAGTGTTTTACCCTCGACTTTGCTACCCTTACATGTCACTATGGTGTCCATCTGCTAAAAGATATACTAATTCGTTTGCGTGACCACTAAGCGAGACACTGCCTACAGCGGGTTAGGTCCACTGCAGACAAGGTATTCGGTAAGAGGAATGACTTTGTACCAATTAGTAATGTTCTCCGACGGTTTGTCTCTCACCTTTATAATAATGCCGTGAAATAAGGTGTCTATTGCCAATACTGTTCAAGGGATATAATTTCGGAATAACTGGTATGACTCCGTGTGTGGAAGGAAAGGTGAAGCTATTGACTTAGTTGTGCGATTGGAAAGAAAGATGGCAACATTCTCCAACGGTTTGACCCTCGACCTTCTTAATCAATCCAGATTCTAAGGTGCCTGTCACAGAATTGAATACTAGTTTGTTTCTCTGAACGCGAAGTTATAATCCTGATACAGCGTGCTATGTTCTCGTACGGTACGTCTTCCGGTATAATGATCGACACAATCCAATAGGTATCGTTCTACGACGGTTTGACTCTGTATGTTAAAATTTATACCGTGAACTGTGGTGTCTATTGCCAATACTCTTCAGCGGATGTAATCCTGAAATGCCAGGCTTGGCTCTCGGAATCACAAGATTAGGTGAAGCTATTGACTCTCCAATAAGGTGGTAACGTCCTCACACTATTTGGCACTCGACCTTCTAGTTCATACAACAAGTTAATGTGCCCGTCACTAAAACGAATGCATATTTGTATCTCTGATCACGAAATCATACTCTCGGTACAGCCGGACAATTTCTAGGATTGTTAGGCCTCCGGTAAAATGTTTGACTCTATACCAATAGGTAACGTACTACAACTTCAGCGGATTTGCTACTGGAATAACTGGATTGACTCTCGGAATCGCAGTACGCCTGATGCTACTATCATAGCCATTCGAACGTCATAGAATGTACTAACGCTCTCTGGCGGTTTGACCATCGTACGTCTAATTCATACATGAAATTAATGTGCTCGTCGCTAAAGCGAATGCTAATTCATCCCACTGAACACGATGTTATGCCCTCGATACAGCGGGTTAGTTCTTCGGAGGGTAACCTATCGGGCAAGGAGTATGATGTTATACCAATTGGTGACGTTCTCAATCGGTTTGACGCACCACTTTATTATTCATACCGTGACTTATGGTGCTTATTGCCAATACAGTTCAGTCGGTTTACTCTCGTATTATCTGCTTGGCCTCATCCAGATAGGCGAAAGCATTGAGATAGGCGTTCGGATCTCGCGGAAGGTGGTAACGTTCTCCAACGGTATGACGGTATGCTTTAATATTCAAACAGTGAATTAATGTGTCATTTGGCAATAATGTTCAGCGCATTTGATCCCGGAATACCTGGCTTGACTTTTGGGATCACAGGATAGGTGAAATTACTGACTTATTCGTTCGACTCTCAAACAATGCGCTAACGTTCTCGAACGGTTTGACCCTCGATCTTCAAATTCATAGATGGAATTATGGTCGCCGTCACTAAATTGTAAACTAATTTGCTCTCTGAATAGGAAGTAACATTCTCGACACAGCGGGGTAACTTCTCAGGAGGTAAGGCCTTCGGTTAAAATTTTGACACTATACCAATGGGTAACGTGCTCCAACGGATTAACTGTGAACTTTAATATCTATATCGTGCAATAGGGCGTATAAGGCCAATACTGTACAGTTTAACTACGCCCGGAATATCTGGTTTGGCTCGCGGCATTAGAGGATAATTGAAACTATTGGCTTATCCTTTCGACTCCCAAAGAAGGAAGCAAAGTTCTCGAACGGTTTGATACCCGATCTTCTAATACATACATGAAATTAAGGTGACCGCCAATAAAATGTATTATAATTTGATCCTCTACCCACGAAGTCATACTCTAGATACTGCAGGTTAAAGTTACTGCAGGTAAGGCGTTCGTCAAAAGGTTATTAAGGATACTCTCTACAGAGCGGGATGGTTCCTAGGAAGGTAAGGCCTTCGGTAAAACGTTTGACTATATACCAATAAGTATCATTCAACAGCGGCTTGACTCAGTACCTTAATATTTATACCGTGAATTAAGGTGCCTCTTGCCAGTAATCCTCAGCGGATTTACTCCCGGCATACCTGGTATGACCATCGGAATCACAGGAGAAGAGAAGCTTTAACTTAGCTGTTCGACTCTCAATGAAGCTGGCATTGTTCTCAAAGTGTTTGACACTCGATTCTTCAGTTCATACAAGAAAATAAGGTATGCTTGTGCTATATTACCTAATTATTTGTTTTCGTTAGCAGTAAGCAAGACACTCGCTACAGCGGCATAGGATCTCTGAGGCTGAGGTATCCGGTAAGATGATTGACATTATACTGTTTGGTTATGCTTTCCAATTGTTTGACTCTCTACTTTTATATCCGTACCGTGTCTTAAGCTGTCAAATGTCCATTCTGTCAGTGGATTTACTCCTAGAATAGCAGATTTGACTCCCGGAATCACAAGGTTAGACGAAATTATTGACACCGCAGTTCGATTCTTGTAGGAGATGTTAAAGTTCTGTAGCGGCATGACACTCGATCTTCATACTCATACATGAAATAAAGGTGCCCGTGACTAAAATATACGCCAGTTTGCGTCTCTGAACACGATGTTATACTCTCGATAGAGTGGATTACATAAATCCGAGGGTATTGTCTTCAGTAAAGCGTATGACTTTATAGTAATTGGTAACGTTCGCAAAACGAGTGACGCTCTACTTTAATATTGAAACCATGACTTAAGGTGTCTAATGCCAATACTGTTCTGCGGATTTGCACCCGGAATACCTTGTTTGACTGTCGGAATCACAGGATTGTTGAAACTATTGACATAGCCTTTCGAATCCCAAAGCGGGTGGTAATGTTCTGGAACTGTTTTACTCTAGATCTTCTAATTCATAGAGGAACTTAAGATGCCCGTCACTAAAATGTATACTAGTTCGACCCACTGAGCAACATGATATACTCTCGGTACAGAGGGTTAGATCTTCATTACATCGTTTGACTTTATAAAATTTAGTAACGCACTCAGAGAGCTTGACGCTATACTTTAATATTCACACCGTAAATGGAGGTGCCTATTGCTAACACTGTTCAGCGTATTTGCTCCCGGAATACCTCCTGGTGATACTCACGGAATCTCTGGATAGGAGTATCTTTTCACATAGCCGATCTTCTGTGAAGAATGTGGCCACGACATCGAGTGGTTTGTTCCTCTATCGTCTTGTTGATAATGAAATCAAGATGACCGATAGAAAAATATTTACTAATTTCTTCCTCTGAACACGAAGTTATACTCTCGATACGACGGGCTAGCATCTTCGAAGGTTGTGCTATCGATGATATTTTTGACTATATATACCAGTAGTTAACGGTCTACAACGGTTTGACCGTCTGCTTTAATATTCAAACCGTGAATTAAGGTGTCCATTGCAATACTTTTCAGAACACCTACTCCCGTGGAACCTGGTTTGACTTTCTGAATCACAGTATAGATGCAGCGATTGACTAATCTTTTCGACTCTCAAAGGGGGTGGCATCGTTCTCGATCGGCTTGGCTATCGAGCTTCTAATGCATACATGAAGTTAACGTTCCCGTGGCTGAAATGAGTACTAATTTCTTTCTCTGAGCACGCAGATATGGTGCCGAAGTTAATGTGCTGGTCACTAAAATGTACACTAGTTTGTACCCATGAACACGGTGTTATACTATAGATACTGCTGGTGAGTCTTTCGGAGGGTATGGCATTCTGTAAGGTGCTTTATCCTGCACGAATAGGCAATGTCTTACAACGGCTTGACGGCGTGCTTTAACATTCAAACCGTGAATTGTGGTATCCGTTGCTAATAATGTTCCGCAGATTTACTCCCCGAATTCCTGCTTTGACTTCCTGAATCACAGGATAAGAGAAGCTATTGACTTAGCCGTTCGAGTCACAACGAAGGTTGTAACGATCTCGAATTGATTGAACCAGGGTCATCTAGTTCACACATAAAATTAAGGTACCCGTATCTAAAATGTCTACTTATATGTTTCCATGAACACTGAACATGGCAACTCCTACAGAGGGTTGGTCTTCTCGGAAGGTAAGACCATTGGTGAGAATTTGGATTTCAAGAGACTTGTAAAATTTCTACAACGGTTTGATGCTCTTCTTTAATCAGGAAAGGTGAAGTTCAGCGGATTGACTCCCGGAAAACCTGAAATGACTATCGGAATAATAGGATTGGTGAAGCCATTGAATTAGCCGTTCGACTCCAGAAGTAGGTGGGAACGTTTTCGAACGGCTTGACTCCCTATCATTCTTTTCATACATGAAAATAAGGAGTCCGTCTGCTAACATGTCTACAAATTTGTTTCCGTATGCACGAAGCATGACACACGCTACGGCGGGATATGTTCTATGAAGGTAACGTTTTCTGTGAGAAGAGGGATCTCAAACGGTACAACGCAATAGTTTGAAATTGAAATCGAGATTAATGGCGTCTGTTGCCAATACTGTTCAGGTAATGTACTCCCGGAATACCTGGCTTGACTCGCGGAATCACACGATTGGAGAAGCTACTGCCTTAGCCGTTCGATTTTAGGGAATGTAGTAACGTTTTCAAAAGGTTTGACACTCAATCATGCAATTCATACATGGAGTCAAACCGCCGCTCACCATTATCAATCTAAATAATATAATTCTTTTTAACCAATACATTACCTTCCGAGAACCTATCCCGCTGCAGCGAGTGTCTATCTTAGTTTGCACGGAGACAAATGAGTAGCATTTCAGTAGACAGACACCTCAGCTTCACGTATGAATAGCAAAATTAAGAGTCAAGCTGTTCGAGATCGTTAGCACCTAGTTTTAGTGTCGTACGGCTAAGTCAATAGCTTCATGTATACTTTGATTCCGAGGGTGAATCCAAGTACTCCGCGTGTAGATCCGCAGTACAGTATTGGTAACAGTACCTTAATTTATGGTATAAATAGTGATATACAGATTCGAACCATCGCAGAAAGTTACCTACTGGTATAGGTTCAAACATTTTACCGTCATTTCACCATTTTAAAGTCTTATCCTCCGAGGACCTAACCTTCTGTAGCGACTGTCTAGAAAATGTTCGCGAAAACAAATGAGGACACATTTTAGCTGACGGACACAACATGTTTGTGTGTAAATATCAGCATCGAGAGTCTAATCGTCCGAGAACGTGACCACATCCATGAGGTTCGTACGAATAAGTCATTAGCTTCACCTAGCCTGCGATTCCGAGAGTTAATGTAGGTATTCCTGGTGTAAATTCGCTAAACAGTATAGGCAATAGACACCTTAATTCACGGTTTGAATATTCACGTAGAGCGTCAAGCCATTTGAGAGCGCTACCGATTGTTATAAAGTTAAACGTTTTACTCAAGGCCGTACCTCCCGCGAACCTTACACTCTTCATCGAGAGTATAACTACGTTTTCAGAGAACGAAATTATTACTGATTTCAGTGACGGGCACCATAACATCATGTCTGAACTGGTAGATCGAGGGTCAAGCTGTTCGAAAGCGATACCCCTACCCTTGAGATTAGAACGGCTAAGTCAATAGCTTCACCCACCTTTCGACGCCGAGAATCAAAGCTGGTATTCCGGTAGTAAATCTGCTGAACAGAATTGGCAGTAGACACCTTAGCTTACCGTTTGAATGTTAAAGTAGTGCGTCAGACTGTTTTAGTGCGTTGCCAATTTGAATAAGGTCAATCGTTTTACCGAAGGCCTATCCTTCGGCGAACATCACCGGATTCGTCGAGAGTATAAGATCGTGTTCAGAGAATGGAATTAGTCTTCATTGCGGTGATGGGCACCGTATCAGCATGTATGAATCAGAAAATCGATGGTCAATCTGAACAGGAACGTTGCCAGCTTCTGTGCGAGACGAACGGCTAAGCCAATGGTTCACGTATCTTGCAAATTCGCCAGTCAATGCAGGTATTCAGGGAGTAAACACGCTGTGCAGTATTGGCAAAAAATACTGTAATTCGCCGAGAGAATATGAATGCAGGCAGTCAAACCATAGTAGAACATTCCATATTCGTGTAGGCTAAAATGTCGTACAGAATTCCTTATCCTCTAGAAAACTAACCCCCTGTATCGTGAGCATAACACCGCGATCAGAGGTACGAACTGGTATATATTCGAGTGACGAGCACCTTAATCTCATGCATGAATTACAAGATGGAGTGTCAAACCGCTCGAGATCGTTACCACCTTCTTCGAGATTTGAATGCCTAAGATAACAGCGTCTCTTATCCTGCTATTCCAAGAGTCAAACCATGTAGTCCGCGTCAAAACCCGGTGTACAGTATTGGCACTAGACACGCAATTTCATGTTATAAATGTTAAAGATCACAGTCAAACCTATGTAGATCGTTCCCGTATGCTATGCAGTCTAACGTTCTACCGAAGGCCTTCCTATCCGGGAAGCTAACCCGCTGTTTCGAGATTATATCTTCGTGATCAGAAAAGCAAACTAGTATACAGTTTAGTTACGGGTACAATAATTTCATGTAGGAATTAGAAGATCGAGGGGCAAACAGTACGGGAACGTTACCGCCATTCTTGAGAGCCGAACGGCTAAGCCAATAGCTTCATCTATACTGTAATTCCGGGAGCCCAACCACAGTATACCGGGAGTAAATCCTCATAACAGTATTGGCTATAGACACCTCAGTTCTCTGTTTTAATGTTAAAGTAGAGCGCCACTGCATTTGAGACCGTTACGAATTCGTATGGAGTGCCCTACAATCCAAGAAAGAAACCCACTGCACCGGGAATATATCATCGTGTTCAGTGGTGACGGTCACCTAAATTTCATGAATGAATGGGAATGTCGAGAGTCAAACTATTCGGAAACGTGACCACCGTCTTTGAGATTCGTACGGCTATGCCAGTAGCCTCATCTATCCTGTGATTCCGTGTGTCAAACCAAGTATTTCGGGACTCAATCCACAGTGCAGTATAGCCGATGGACATAGGCCTTAACTTCCTAAACCCGAACAATGCGTAGAGAGTGCCTTGCTTAGTGTACATGGAAAGAAATTAGTAGACATTTTAGCAGAAGAACATCTTATTTTTAATTATGACTAGCAAAATCAAGAGTCCAACCTTCTGGGATAGTTACCACATTCTTTGAGACGAGAACGGCTGAATCAATATCTTCACCTTTTGATGTGATTTCGATAGTTAAATCTGGTATTAGAGGAATGAATCCGCTGAACAGTATCGGCAATAGGCATTTTAGTTCACGGTATGGATTTCAATGTAGAGAGTCAAACCGATTCAGAACGTTACCAATTGGTATAGCGTCATACAATTTATGACCTTATATATTATATTTATATACCTTACCATCCGAGAACATAAGCCGCAGTATCATGGGTATAACGTCGAGCTCAGAGGAAGAAATTGGTACACATTTTAGTGACGGGCACCATATTTTCATGTACGAATTAGAAAATCTAGTGTCAAACGTTTGATAACGTTACTACCCTCCTTGAGACTTGATCGTGTGAGTCAATACCTTCACCTATTCTTGTGATTCCGATAGTCAAATCTGGTATTCCAGGAGTAAATACGCTGAACAACATTGGCAATAGACAGCATAATTCATGGTATGAATATTGAAGTAGAGCGTCAATCCGATTGAGAACGCTTCCAATTGGCATAATGACGAACTCTATAACTGATACCTTGCCATCTGAGAACATAACCCGCTGCATCGTGTGTATAACTTCGTCTTCAGCAGAAGAGATTGGTAGACATTTTAATGGCGGGTACCTGAATATCATGCATGAATTAGAAGATCGAGTGTCAAACCGTTCGGTAAGGTTATCACATCCTTCGACAGTCGCACAGCTTTGTCAATAGCTGCAGCTATCCTGTGGTTCCGATAGGCAAATCAGGTATTCCACGAGTAAACTCGCTAATCCGTATTGGCAATAAACGCCGCAGCGCACTATATGAATATTAACGTAGAGCATCAAACCACTGAAGAACGTTACCCATTAATATTACATCATATTCCTTACCAGAAACATTTACTTCCGAAAACCGAACCCGCTATAGCGAATGTCATGCTTAGTGCTCGCAGAAGTAAATTAGGAGACATATGAGCTGATGGATATCCTTTTCATGTTTGAATTAGAAGCTGGTGTGTCAAACCGTTCGATATCGTTATCAGATTCTTCTAGTGTCCTACAGCTAAGTCAATAGCTTCATCTATCCTGTGATTCCTAGAGTCAAGACAGGTATTCCAGCCGTATGTCCGTTGTTAAGTATTGGGAGTAGCATCCTAATTCACGACGCTATGAATGATAAGGTAGGGAGTCAAAGCGTTTGATAGGGTTACCAATTGGTACAATGTCATACACTCCATCGCACTTCTTACCTTCCGAGAACATAAGGCGCAGTGTCGTAGGTATAATTGCGAGTTCAGAGAAACAAATGAGCGTACATTTTAGTGACGGGAAACTTAAATTCCTCTTTGAATTAGAAGATCGAGTGTCAAACGATCCAGAACGTTACAACCATGCATGAGGATCGAATGGCTATGTCAGTTTCTACACATATGCTGTGAATGCGAAATGCAAACCAGGTATTCCGGGAGTAAATCCGCTGAACAGGATTGGCAATGGACACCCTAATTCTCGGTTTAGGTATTAAAGGAGAGCGTCAATCCGTTCGGGAAGGCTACCAATTGGTGGAAAGTCATTCGATTTCCCGAAGGCTTTACCACCCGAGAATCATAGCCGGCTCCAGGGTGTGTCATGCTTAGTGTTCAGGAGAAGAAATTAATAGACATTTCAGAAATCGCGCACCTTATTTTCATGTATGAGTAGAATAATCGAGGGTCAAACGCTTCGAGAACGATCGCACCTTCTTTGAGAGTCCTGCAGCTATGTCAATAGCTTCACCTATCTTCCTATTCCGATAGACAGACCAGGTATTCCGGGCGCCGATCCACTGTTCACTATTGGCAATGAATACCTTACTACACGGATTGAATATTGAATTTCAGCGTGAAACTGTTTGAGAATGTTACCAGCTGGAATAACATCAATCGTTTTATCAATTACCATACCTTCAGAGAACATAGCCCGCTGCAGCTAGTTTATTGCATAGAGTAAACGGATACATATAAGCAGTCATTTTCGCAGACGGACGTCCTATTTTCATGCAGTAATCGAAAAATCGACAGTCAAACCGTTCGAGTGCGATCCCACCTTCCTTGAGAGTCGAACGCCTATGTTAATAGCTCCACATATCCTGTTATTCCGAAAGTCAAACCAGGCATACCGGGAGTCCTATTGGTATGACCCATTAATATAATGTCAATAGCTTTACCGAAGACCTTACCCTCCGGGTACCAAATCCGCTGTATCGACAGTATAACTTCGTTATCTGTGATATAAATTAGTATACATTATAATCACGGGCACCTTAATTACAAGTATCAATAAGAAGATCAAGTGTCAAACCGTGTGAGTAACATACCAGCATCGCCCGAGACACGAACGGCGATGTGTAGCTACACGCATACTGTGATTACGAAAGCTAAACCGGACATTCCGGGCGTAAGTGCGCTGTACACTATTGGCAATAGACAACCTCAATTTACGATTTGAATATTAAAGCAGGCCGTCAAGCCGTTGTAGAACATTACCTATGCGGGTACGGTTAAACTTCTTACAGAATGCCTTGCCCTCCGAAAAACTGAACAGCTGGAACGAAAGTAGAACACCGTGTTCATAGGTACGAAGTAGTATACATTTTAGTGACGGCATATAAATTTCATGTATCAATAATAAGGTCGAGAGAAAAAGAGTTCGTGACCGTATTCACGTCCTATGATATTCGAACAGCTAAGTCAATAGCTTCACCTATACAGTGATGCGGAGCGTCAAAGCAGGTATCCCGGTAGTCCATCCGCAGTATACTATTTGCAATGGACACCTTAGTTCACGGTTAGAATATTAAAGTGCATAGTCAAACACTTGTAGACCATTTCATATTGGGGTAATGTTAGTATACACTGCAGTGAATGGCACCATAATTTCAGGTATGAATGAGACCCCCTTCTTCGTGAAATCGCACATATAACACAATAGCTTCACATATCATGTGATTCCGAGAGTGAAACAAGGTATTCCGGGATTAAATCCACTGAACAGTATTGGCTATAGACACATTACATCACCATAGGAATATTGAGGTTGATTGTCCAAACGTCAGAGAACATTACTCATTTGTATAATGTCATTTTTTTACACACTACCTTACCTACCGGGAACATAACTCGCAGTCTCGGGATAATAATTCCGTGGTGAAGGAACCAAATTAGTACGAATTTTAGTGGTCTACACCTTAATTTCATGCACGAATTAGAAGAGCGACCGTCAAATCGTTCCACAACGTTACCATCCTCTTCGAGAGTCGAACTTCTAGATCAATAGGTGTTGCTAACCTGTTATTCTGAAGCTCAAACAGGATATTCCGAGAGTCAGCACACTGTATACTACTGGCAACGTACATCCTATTTCACGGTATGAATACTAAAGCAGATCCTCAAGCTGTTGAAGAACATTACCTACACGTATAGCGTGATACCTGTTACCGAAAGCCTTCCCTTCCGAGAACCTATCCCGCCGTATCGAGAGTACAACTTCATGTCGAAAGAAACACATTTGTATACATTTTAGTGATGGGCTCCATAGTTCCATGTATGCATTTCAAGATTAAGGGACAGTCTGATCAAGAACGTTACCACCTTCTTTAATAGTCGAACGGCTAAGTGAAATGTTCCATGTACCTTGTGATTCCGAGTGTCATATTCGGTATACAGGGAGTCAATCTCCTGTACACTATTGGCAGTGGACACCTTAGTTCACGGTTAGAATATTGAAGTACAGAGTCAAATATTTGTATACCGATATATATTGGCATAATATCGAATGTCTCACACAAAACCTTTCCTTCCTGGAACTTAATCCGATGGGTTAAGAGTGTTCCTTCGTACTCAGGAGTACAAATTAGTATACATTGCAGTGAAGGGCACATTAATTTCTTGTTCGAATGAGGAGATCGCGGGTGAATCCGTTCTAGAACGTTACCACCTTCGTCGTGAAATCGCATATATAACACAATAGCTTCACCTATCCTGCGGATCCGAGAGTCGGACCAGGTATTCCGGGAGTAAATACGGTGAACAGTATTAGTAACAGGCAACTTAATTCACGACTTGAATATTAAATATAGAGCGTCCAACCGTTTGAGACCGATTCGAATTCGTATAGAGTAAAACCATTTACCAAAAGCCCTACATTCCAAGAAAGAAACCCACTGCACCGAGGGTATAACTTCGTGTTCAGAGGAAAAAATTAGGAAACATTTTTGTGACGGGCACATGAATTTTATTATGAACAAGAAGATCGAGTGCCAAGCCACTCGAGAACCTTCTCACCTTCTGCGAAAGACGAACGGCTAAATGAGTAGCTTCTCCTAACCTTAGATTCCGAGATTCAGACCAGGTATTCCGGTAGCAAATCCGCTGAACGGTATTGGAAATAGACACCTTACTCCATGGTTTGAATATTAAAATATCTCGTCACCCGGTTTCAGATCGTTACCAGTGGCTTTAATGTCAAACGTTTTACAGAAAATCTTATCGTCCGAGAAGCTAAACCCGCCGTATCGAGAGTATAACTTCGTGTTTAGAGAAACATGCCAGTTCACGTTATAGTGACGGCACCGTGAATTCATGTATGAATTAGGATATCGATGGTCAAACCTTTCGAGAATAATCTCGCCTCTCTTTGAGGGTCGCGCGTCTAAGTCAATAGCTTCTCTCAAACTGTTATTCCGACATTCAAACCAGGAATTCCGGAACTCAATCCGCTATGCACTATTGGCAATGGTCAACTTAATTCACGGTTAGAATACGAAAGTGCAGAGTCTAACCCTTGCCCAACGTTACCGATTGGTATAATGTCAACCGATCTACCGAAGGCCATACCCACCGAAATATTAACCCGCTGTATCGAGAGTATAACTTCGTGTTTAGAGAAACAAGTTACTATACATTTTACTGATGGCACCGTAATTTCATTTACGAATTAGTAGATCGAGTGGCAAACTGTTCCAGAACGTTACCACCTCCTTTGGGAGTCGAGCGCCTATGTCTATATCTGCACCTATCCTGTGATTCCGATTGTCAAATCAGGTATTCCGGGAGTCAATTCGCTGAATACTATTTGCAGTAAACACCTCAACTCACTGTATGAATATAAAATTACAGAATCAAACCGCTGGAGAACGTTACCTGTTGATATAACGTCATACTCCTCAGCTGATACCTTACATTCAGGGAACATAACCCGCTGTATCGTGGATATAACTTAAGTTTCATGGGAACAAATTAGTAGTAGTTTTAGCAAACGGACACCTTAAACTCATGAATGATGTAGAAGATCAAGCATCAAACTGTTACAACCTTAAAGATTCGAACGTCTGAGTTAATAGCTTCACCTGTCCTGTGATTCCGAGATTCAAGCTAGGTGTCCCAGGAGTAAATCATCTGATCATCGTTTTCAATGAACGTGCTAAATCAAACGGTATGAATATTAAGGTACACAGTCAAACCGACGGTGAACAATTCCAATTTGTGTATTATCAGTCTTCTTATGGAATCCCTTACCGTCCGAGAACCTAACCATCTGAATCGAGAGTATAACTTCGTGAGTCAGGAAGCAAACTAGTATTCATTTTTTTGACGGGCAACGTATTTTCATGTATCAATAAGACGAGCGATAGTGAAAACGTTCCAGCACGATACCACCATATTTGAGAGTCCAACGGTTAAATCAAAAGCATCACCTATCCCGTTATTACGCTAATCAAATCATGAATTCCGGGAGTCTACCAGCGTCACAGTATTTTTAATTGACACCATAGTTCGCGATTCGAATATTTAAATAGAGCGTTCGTCCGTTGCAGAACTTTACCCATTCGTATAGAATCAAGCTTTTTACAGAAGGCCTTACCTCCCAAGTAGTACAACCCGCTGTAGGTGGAGCCTTACATGTTTTTCACGGAAAGAAATTAGTAGACATTATAGCAGAAGACCACCATATTTTCTAGTACGAACAGAATAATCGAGAGTCAAATCGTTCCAGAACGATCCCACCTTCCTTGAGAGTCGATCGGCCAAGTCAATAACATCTCGTATTCTGCGATTCCGAAAGTCAAACAAGGTATTCCGGCAGAAACCTCGCTGAAGAGTTTTGGTAATATATACCTTAATTCGCGGTTTGCCTATTAAAATAAGCGTCAAACTGTTTTGGAACCTTACCAGTTGCTATAAAGTCAAACACTTTACCGAAGACAATACCCTCCGAAAGCATAAACCGCTCTATCGAGAGTATAACTTCGTGTTCAGAGAAAGAAAATAGTCTTCATTTCTGTTACGGTACCTTATATTCGTGCATGAATTAGAAGATCGAGCGTCAAATCGCTGTAGAACGTTGCCACCATCTGTGAGGGACGAACGGCTAAGGCAATAGTTCCACGTATCCTGCGATTCCGAGAGTCTAACCAGGTATTACTGGAGTAAATCTGCCGACTAGTTTTGGCAATTGACACCTTAATGCACGGTTTGAATATTGACACTGAGCATCGAAACGTTTGTGAACGTTATCAATTATTGCATGGTCAAACGTTTTACCGAAGACCTTACACTCCGGAAATCTCACCAGCAGTATCGATAGTATAACATCATGTTCCGAGAAAGAAACAAGTCCTCATTTCCGTGACGGGCACGGTAACTTCATGTATGAGTTAAAGAATCGTGTGTCAAACCGATCGAGAACGTTACCTGCTTCTGCATGAGACGAACGGTTGAGTCAATAGCTTAACCGATCCTGTGATTCTGAGTGTCAGCCCGCAAAACCTTAGTGTAAGCCTGCTCAGGAGTATTGGCAAAAGACACCTCAATTCGCGATTTGAATACTAAAGATGGGCTTCAAGCCGCTGTAGAACGATACCTATATCTGTAGGGTCAATCCTCTTACTCAATGCCTCAACATCCGTAAAAATATCCCGATGTATCTGGAGTATAGCACCGTGTTCAGTGGTACGAACAAGTATACATTTTCTTATGGGCTCCATGACTTCATTTATGAATTAGAAGACCTTCGGTCAAACATTTCGAGAATGTTGCCACCGTCTGTGCGAGACGAACGGTTAAGTCAATAGCTCCACCTATCCTGTTATTCCGAGAGTCAGACCAGGTATTCCGGGAGTAAATCCGCTGAACAGTACTGGCAATAGACACCTTATTCCACGGTATGAATAATAAAGGAGAGCGTCAAACCATTTGAGAGCGCTACAAATTGGTATAAAGTCAAACGTTTTACTGAAGACATTACCATCCGAAGATCTAATCCGCTGTAGTAAGAGTACATCATGGAGTTCAGAGGGATATATTAGTATAAATTTTATTGCCGGGCACCTTAATTGCCAGTACGAGATAGAGAATCGAGTGTCAAGCAGTTCGAGTACGTTACCAATTTCGTTGAGTGTCGCATAGCTAAGGCAATTGGATCGCCGACCCTGCTATACTAAGAGTAATACCAGGTACTCTGGGATTAAATGCGCAGTACAGTATTGGCAATATACACCCTGGTTTACGATATAGATATCAACGTACATAGTCTAACCGTTGTAGAAAGATACTTATTGGTATAGCGTCGAACATTTCACTCAAGGCCTCATCTTCCGAGACCCAAAAACGCTGCATCGAGAGTATCACTTCGTGTCTAGGGATGGAATTTGTATACATTTTAATGACGGGCACCTTCATTTCACGTGTGAATTGGATCGTCGCCAGGCAAAATCTTCCAGAACGTTACCACCTTCTCTGACAGTCGAACGGCAGAGTATAGCTTCAACCTATGCTGTGACTCCGAAAGTCAAATCTTGTACTCGGCAGTATATCCGCTCAAGAGTATTGGCTATAGACACCAAAATTCACGGTATGAATATTAAAGCAGCCCATCAACCAGTTATAGGACATTAACAATTTGTATAAAGTCAAATATAATATCGAAGGCCTCACGTTCCGCGAAACTCACCGGCATCATCGAGAGTATGTGTTCGTGTTCACGGAAAGTATTTAGTATACATGTCAGGTACGGGCCCCTCACGTTCATGCATGATTTAAAAGGACATAGGTCAAAACGTTGGAGAACGTTGCAACCATCTTTGAGAATCGAACTGCTTAGTCACTAGCTTCACCTATCCCGTGATCACGAGAGTAGACCAGGTATTCAGGGAGTTGATACGCTGAAAGATACCTGCAATTGGCACCTTAATTCACAACCTGAATATTAAAATAGGGGGTCAAACCGTTTGCGAACGTCAACAATTTTTATACAGTCAAACGTTTTACCGCAGGGGATCAAACTGCATACACTGTAGTAACGTGGACCTTAATTTCATTATAAATAAGGAGATCAGGGGTCAAGCCGTCCGAGAATGTTAACTCCTTCTTTGTGATTCAAACGGATAAGCCAATAGCTTCATACATCCTGAGATTCAGAATGCCAAACGAGATATTCCTGGAGCAAATACGCTCTACAGTACTGGCTATAGTTACCTTAATTCCTCGGATTGAATATTAAAATACAGCGTGATACTGTGTGCGAACGTTACAATTGCTATGAAGTCAAACGCTTTACAGAATGGCTCACTCTCCGATAAACTGACCAACTGTTTCGAGAGCATACCACCGAGCTCAGTGGTACGAATAAGTATACATTCTAGTAATGTCACCAAAAGTTCATGTACGAATTCCAAGATCGGTGGTCAAACCGTTCGGAAACGTTATCACCCCCTTTCAGAGTCGATCGACGAAGTCAATAGCTTCACACATCCTGCGATTTTTATAGCTAAACGAGATATCGCAGGAGTAAATCCGCTGGATAGTATTTGCAATAGACATCTTAATTCACGGCATCAGTGTTAATGTAGGGGGTCAAATCATTGGAGAAAACAAACAATTGATATAATGTCATTCTTTTCAGAAAACCATATCTTCCGAGAACCTATACCGCTGTACTGAGTACCTCGCCTAGTGTTCACGGAAGCATATTAGAAGACATTTTAGCAGACAAGCAACTTGTTTACATGTATGAATAGCGAGATCGAGAGTCAAACCGTTCGAGAACGTGTCCACCATTTTTGACAGCTGCACACCTAAGTCAATAGCTTCACCTATCCAGTGATTCCAAGGGTCAAGCCAGGTATTCCAAGAGTGGGTTCGCTGTACCGTATTGGACATGGACAACCCTTATTCACAGAATAACGATTAAAGTGTAGAGTCAAACCGTTGTAGAACGTTACCCTACGTTACCCTGGTATAGTGTCAATCTCTTTACCCCGGGCCTGATGCTCCGCAAACCAACCCCTCTGTATCGAGGGTATAACTTCTTGTTCAGAGAAACACTTTAGTAGATATTTTAGTAACTGTAATTTCATGAATCAATAGGATGATCAGGGTCAAACTGTCCGCGAACGTTACAACCTTCTTCGAGAGTCGTACAGCTAACGTAATAGCGTCACCTATCCCGTTAATCCGAGAGACGAACCAGATAATACGCGACTTAAACCGCTGTACAGAACTGGTATTAGACACGATATTTCGCGGTATAAATATTAGTGCACAGAGTCAAACCGGTGTAGAACGTTACCTATTGCAATACAATCATCGTTTTTACCGAAGGCTTCCGTGAAGCTAACCCGCACTATCAAGAGTGTAACATCGTGTTCAGAGAAGCAAATTGGTATTCATTTTAGTGACGGTCACCTTAATTTCATGTATCACATATAGAGATCGAAGGTCAGAGAGTTCAGGAATGCTGCCACCTTCTTTGACGATCGATCAGCTAAGTCAATAGCGACACACATCCTGTGATTCCGAAAGCCAAACCAGGTATCCGAGAGTAAGTCCGCTGAAGAGTGTTGACAATAGAGACCTTGATTCGCAGTATGAATACTAAAGTAGAGATACAAAGCGTAGGTGAACTTTACCAAAAGGTATGACGCTAAACTTCTTACAGGACACCTTACTTTCCGCGAACCAAAGCAGTTGTGCAGAGGGTTTAACTTCGTGTTCGGAGAAACAAATTAGTATACAATTTAATGACGGGAACCTTAGTTACATGTGTGAATTGGAAGATCGAAGGTCAATCCTTCCGAGAACGGTATCACCATCTTTTAGATTCGAGCGGTTTAGTCAGTAGATACAATTACCATGCAGTTCCGAGTGTCAGGCCAGATAATCCAGAAGTCAATCCGCAGTGCAGTATTACCAATGAACAGGTTCATTCACGGTATGAATATTAAAGAAGATCGACAAACAAATGTAGAACATTACCTATTGTTGTGGTGTCAAACTTTTTCGCAAAGCCTTACCTTCCAAACGCAGTGTATCGAGGGTATAACTACGTTTTCATAGAAGAAAATTTGTGTCCATTCTCGTGACGGGGACCTTAATCTAATGGATGAATAAGGTGATCGTTAATCAATCCATTAGAAATCGTTGCGACCTTCTTTGTGAGTCGAACTGCTGTTTCACTCATTTGACCTATACTTGTTATTCCGAGAGTCCACTGAACATTATTTGCAATACACTCCATAATTCACGGTCTGAATATTAAGGTGCAGCGACGAACCGTTTAAGAGCGTTGCCAACTGGTATAAAATCAAACACAATGCCGAAGCCCTAACCCCCCGAAAAATTAACCCGCTGCAACGAAAGTATTACCTCGCATTCAGAGAAAGAAATTAGTTTTCATTTCAGTGACGGGCACATTATGTTCATGGATGAATTACAAAATCGATGGTGAAACCGTTCGTGAACTATAGCACCGTCTTTGAGAGTCGAAGGGGTAAAACAATAACCCCATATATCCTGTGATTCAGAGAGTCGTCTAAGGTAATCCGGGAGTAAGTCCGCTGAATAGTATTGGAAATAGATTCCTTAATTCACAGTTTGTATATTAGCGTAGAGCGTCAAACTGTTTGAGAACGATTGCTGTTAAGTCAAACGATTTACCGATGGCTATACGCCCCGAAAAATTAACCCGCTGTATCCAGAGCATATAACCTTATTCAGACGTACGAACTAGTATACACTTTAGTGGCGAGCACCTTAATTTCATGAATGAATTCGATGATCCGGGTTCAAACCGTGCGGGAGCGTTACCACCATCTTTGCGAATCGAACGGCTGTGCCAATAGCTGCACCTATCCTATGGTACCGTGAGTGAAGTCAGGTATTCCGAGAGTAAATCTGCATTTCAGTATGGGCATTATGAACCCTATTTCTCGATAGAAATATTAAGGTACACAGCCAAACCATTGTCGAACGATACCAACTGCTGTATATCTAAACTTTTAACCGAAGGCCTTACCATCCCAGTAGTTAACTCGGTGTATCGAGAGTTTAACTTCGTGGTCAGAGGAGCAAATTAGTATACATTTAAGTGACGGGCCCCTTAGTTTCATGTATGAACTAGAAGATCAAGGGTCGAATCATTCGAGAACGAAACCACCCTCTACTGAGATCGAACGGCTAAGTCAATACTTTCACATATCCATTGATTCCGAGAGTCAAACCAGGTATACCGGGAATAAATCTGTTGAACGGTGTTGACAATAGATACATTGTCTTGCGGTATGAATGTTACAGCAGCCCGTCAATCCGTGTGTAAGTATTACCAATTGCTGTAATGCCATACGTCATACCGTAAGCCTTACACTCCGAAAAACAAAACAGCTGTATCGAGAGTACAAAACAGTATTCAGAGGTACGAAATAATAAAAACTTCAGTGGCGAGCACCGTAATATCATGAATGAATTTGATAATCGCGGGTCAAACCGATCAAGAACGTTACCACCTCGTTTGAGAGTCGAGCGGCTAAGTCAATAGCATCACATACCCCATGATTCCGACTGTCAAACCAGGTACTCCGAGATGAAATCCGCTGAACAGTAGTGGCAATAGAAACATTTTTTTTCGGATTGAATATTAATATACAGGGTCCACCAGTTGTAGAACTATAGCAATTGGTATATAGTCTAACATTTCACCGATGACCTTACCCACCGAGAATCTCACATATTGCACCGAAAGTATAACTTCGCGTTCAGAGAAACAAATTGGTATACATTCTGACGTCGCGCACCTTAATTTCGTGTATGACTCAGAAGATCGAGTGTCAAGCCGCCTGAGAACGTAGCCACCTGCTGCGACAGAAGAAAGGCTAAGTCAATAATTTCAACTCTCCTGTGACTCCGCGATACAAATCTGGAATGCCAAGAGTAAATCCGCTGAACAGTGTCGGCAAAGACACCTTACTGCACGGTTTAAATATTAACGTAGAGAGTAACACATTTTGAAAAGGTTCCCAATAGCTATAAAGGCAAGCGATTTATCGAAAGCTTTGCCGACCGAGGAGCTATCCCGCCCGACCGAGAGTATAACTTCGTGATTATAGAAACGCAGTGGTATACATTTTAGTGATGGCACCTTAAATTTATGTATGAATTAGAGTATCCATCGTCAAACCGTTCGAGAACGTTACCACGCTGTTTGCCACCGAAAGACTATGTCAATAGCTTTATCTATCCTGTGATTCCGTGAGTCAAACCAGGTACTCCGGGAGTAAATGCACTGCACATCATGGGATATACACACCTTAATTTATAACTTGCATTATAAAATATGGCGTCAAACAGTTTGAGAGCGTTACCAGTTGCCATAAGGTCAAACGTTTTACCGAAGGCTTTAACTTCCGCGAGCCGCACCCGCTACATCGAGGTTATAACATCGTGTTCAGAGAAAGAAAATGTTATTTATTTCAGTGATCTGCACCTTAATTTTATGTATCAATTGGACAATCGGGAGTAAAAACATTCGCGACCGCTCTCCCCTTCTATGATATTCGCCCAGCTAAGCCAATAGCTTCACACGTCCTGTTTATTCTAGGGTCATAGCTGGAATTCCTGGAGTAAATCCACAGAAGAGTGTTGGCAGTAGGCACCTTAATACACCGTTTGAATATTAAGCGGAACATCAAACAGTTATCGAATGTTACCAATTGCTACAAAGGCAACCGTCTTACCGAAGACCTTATCCCACGAGAAACTGCCCGCCCGTATCGAGATTAGAACTTCGTGTTCAGAGAAAGAAGTTAGTCAACATTTCTGTTGCGGGCTCCTTAACTTCATTTATGAATAAGAAGTTCGATGGTCATACCGTTCAAGAACATTACCACCTACTGTGAGAGACGTACGGCAAAGTCAATAACTTCACCTATCCCGTGATTCCGAGAGGCAGCCAGGGAAGGCCAAGAGTAAGTTCACTGGAGAGAATTGGCAATTAAGACTTTAATTCACAATTTCAATATTAAATTATAGCGTCAAAAGGCTTGAGAGCGTTAGCTGTTAGCAGAATGTCAAACACTATACCGGTGGCCTTACCCGCCGAAAAAATATGAGATTATAACCTCGTGTTCTGAGAAAGAAGTTCGTATTAATTTCAGTGACGTGCACCTTAATTTCATGCAAGAATTCGAACATCGACGGCCAAACCGTTCGAGAACGTCACCACGCTATTTGAGAATGGTACGGCTAAGTGAATACCTTCACTGTATACCGAGATTCCGGGAGTCAAACTAAGTATTCCGGGCGTATATCGGCTGAACGGTATTGGCAATAGGCACATTAATTCACGGTTTGGGCGTTAAGGTAGGGCGACAAACCGTTCGGGAGAATTCCAACCTCCTGTAAAAGGCGAATGGCTAAGTCAATACCTCCACCTATCCCGTGATTCCTAGGGTCATTACGGAAAAACCTAGAAGTATGTCTGCCGAAGAGTATAGGCAACTCACACCTTAATTTACGCTTTGGTATTAATGTAGAGCGTCAATCCATTTTGGAGCGATGTCAATTGGTATAATGTCAAACTATTTAAAGATGGCCTTACCTTTCGAGAAGCAAACTCGCCGTATCGAGAGTATCGGTTCGTGTACCGAGAAAGAAATGAGTCGTCATTTCAGTGACGGGCACTTTCTCTTCATGTATGAATTAGAAGATGGAGGGTCAAACCGATCGAGAACGTTACCATCTTCTTTGGAAATCGAACGGCTATGTGAATAGGTTCACCCTGTCCCGAGATTCCGGTTGTCAAACTAGGTATTCCGGGCGTAAATCGGCTGAACGCTATTAGCAATAGACACCTCAGTGCCACGTATGAATACCAAAATCGAGAGTCAAACTGTTCGGGAATGTTAGCATCTTTCTATAGAATCGTACGGGTATGTCAATAGCTACACCTACCGTGTAATTCCGAGAGTCAGACCAGCAATTCTGAGAGTCTGTCCGCAGTATAGTATAGGCAATAGAAACATTAATTCACTGTATAAATAGTAATGTACAGAGTCATACCGTTGTAGAACGTTACCTACAGTTATAGAGTCAAAACTCACTGAATACCCATTCTTCGTAGAACGTATCCCGCTGAATCAAGAGTAATACTTCGTGTTCAGACACGCAGATAGTTACACAGTTTAGTGACGGGCATATTAATGTCATGTATGAAATAGAAGATCACAGGTCAGAGAGTTCGAGAACGTTACCACCTTTCTTGAGAACCGCACAGGTAAGTCAATAGCTCCATGCATCCTATGACTCCGAGACTCAAACCAGGTATTCCGGGAGTAAATCCACTGAAGGGTGTTGGCAAGACGCATCTTAGTTCATGGTATAAATATTAAAGATCAGAGCCAAATCATGTATGACGTATGCAATATGTATAAAGACAAGCTTTTTACCGACAGCCTTAATTTCCGAGAAGCCTAGCCAGCTGTATCGAGAGTATAACTTCGTGCTAAAAGAAAGACATTTGTATACATTTTGGTAATGGGCATCATAATTTCTAGTATGAATTGGAATATAGAGGGTCAAATCGTTCGAGAACGTTAGCACCTTCATTTAGAGTCAACAGCTTCACCTACGATGTGATTCCGAGAGTCAAACCAGGTATTCGGGGATTAAATCCGCTGTATATAACTGGCATCTCACACTATGTATCACGGTATAAAAATTAAACTCCAGAGTCAAACCGCTGTTGATCGTTACGAGTTTTCATAGTGTCGAACTTTTTACCGAAGGCGTTACGGTCCGAGAACCCATCCTGCTGTCGCGATTGTCTCTCTTAGTGTTAACAGGAACAAATTAGTAGACATTTTAGAAGACGAAAACCTTATTGTTTATTATGAATAGAATAATCTAGAGCCAAATCGTTTGAGAACGATCCCACCAACTTCTCTGAGAATTGAACGGCGAAGTCAACAGCGACACCCGTGCAGTGATTCCTAGTGATTTGCCTGGTATTCGTGGAGTGAATCCGGTGAACTGTATTGGCAATGGACACACTAATTCCCGATATGAACATTAAAGTGCAGACTCGACACGTTGTAGAACGTTCCCTATTGTGATCCTGGTTTGACTCTCCAAATAAGGAGTAGGTGATGCTTTTGACTCCGCCTTTCAACTCGCAAAGAAGCTGGTAACGTTCTCGAATGGATTGTCCCTCGATATTTTAATTCATAAATGACGTTAAGGTGCCCATCACTAAAATGTGTACTAATTTGCTTCTGTTTATATGAATTTGCACTCGAAACAGTGGGATATTTTCACAGACGGTATGGTATTTAGTAAAAACATAGCCTTTATACCAAATTGTATCGTTCTCAACCGGTCGTACGCTCTCAGTAAATATTCAAACCGTGAATTAAGGTGACTATCACCAACACTGTTCTGCGCATATACTCCCGGAACATCTGGTTTCACTGTCGGCACCGCAGAATAGGTGAAGCCATTGACTTAACCTTTCAAATATCAAAGATGGTGGAAACTGTCTTGATCGGTTTGATCTTCGATCCTCTAATTCAAGCACAAAATCAGAGTGATCGTCGCTAAAATGTATACTAGTGTGTTTCTCTCAACACGAAGATATACCCTCTATATGGCGGGTTAGCTCCTCGCACGGTAAGCCTTTCTGTAAAACGATTGACTATATAGCAATTGGAAACTTCCTACAACGGTTTGACGGATTGCTTCAATATTCAATCTTTGAGTTGAGATGTATAGTGCCAAAACGGTTCAGCGCAATTACTCCCGCAGTACCTGGTTTGGCTCTCGGAGCCGCAGGATACATAAAGCTATTTACTCAGCGGTTCGACTATCAATGGGGACGGTATCGTTCTCGAAAGGTTTGATCCTGGATCTTCTAAGTCATACATGAAGTTGAGGTGCCCGTAATTAAAGGGCTGACCAATATGTATCTCGGAACACGAAGTTATACCCACGATACCGCGGGTTGTGGTCCCGGAATGTAAGGTATGCGATATAGCGTGTGACGTTAAACAAACTGGTAACGTTCTCAAACAGTTTGACTCTCTGCATCTAATATTCGTACCGTCAATTAAGGTGTCTAGCGCCAATACAGTTACGCGGATTTGTTCCAGCAATAGCAGGTTTGACTTCCGGAATCACAGGGTAGGTGTAACTACTAACTTAACCGTTCGACTCTAAAAGAAGGTGGTATCGTTCTCGAAAGGTTTGACACTCCTTCTCTTATTGCATACATGATATTACGGCGCCCGTCACTAAAAAGGGGAACCAAATTGTTACTCTGATCACCATGTTATACTCTCGGTACAGCGCGTTATTCACTCGGAGGGTAAAGTCTTCAGTAAGACGTTTGACTTTATAACAATTTATAGCGTTCTCAGACGGATTGACGCTCTGCTTTAGTATCCAAACGCTGCCTTAAGGTGACTATTGCCAACACTACACAGGGTATTTACTCCCGGAATGACTGGCTTGGCTCTCGGTACCATTGAACAGGCTAAGCTGCAGACCTTGCCGTACGATACTCAAGGAAGGTGGTTATGTTCTCGGACGGTCCAACACTCGATCTTCTGATTCATACATGTAGCTAAGGTGCCCGTCACTGTAACGAATTGTAGTTTCCTTCTCTGACCACGAAAACATACACTTCATGAAGCGGGTGTGGTTCGTGGAAGTTAACGCCATCGGTCAACCGTTTTACTGTACATCAATTGGTAACGTTCGCAAACGGTGTGACGATCGATTTTAATATTCAAACCGTGCATTAAGATGTCTCTTGCCAATACTGTTCAGCGGATTTGCTCAGGAGTTCCTGGTCTGACTATCGCAGTCACGCGATATGTGAAACTATTGTTCTAGCAGTTCGACTCTCGAAGAAGATGGTAACGGTCTCGTACGAATTGACCTTCGATTATGCTACGCATGCATGAAACAAAGCATTCCGCTTGGTAAAATGTGTACAAATTTATTTCACTGGACACGAAGTTTTCTCACGGTACAGCGTATTACGTTCTCGGAGGGTAAGGCCTACGGTAAAACTCTTGACATTATACCAGTAGGTATCGTTCTGCAAGGCTTAGACTCCGTAGCTCAATATTAAAACCGTGAATTATGGCGTCCATTGCCAATAGTTTACAGCGGAATGACTCTTGGAATGCACGGCTTTACTATCGGAATAACAGGGTAGGGGAAACTATTTTCATAGCAGTTCGTCTCTCACAGAAAGTGGCAACGTTCTCGTATGGTTTGACCCTCGAGCTTCTGGTTCATGCATAAAATTTAAATGCCGGTCACGAGAACGTATTCTAATCCGTGCCTCTGAACACGCTGCTATACTCTCGATGCAGAGGGTTAGTTTTTCGGAGCGAAAGGTCGGTGCTAAAACGTTTGACATTATATCAACTGGTAATGCTCTGAAACAGTTTGACGCTCTATGTTAATATTCAAACTGCAAACTAAGCTGTCTGTATACCATACTGTTCAGCGGATTTACTCCCGGAATACCTGGCTTGCCTCCCCGAATCACAGGATAGGTGAAACTATTGACTTTTCCGTTCGTCTCTAAAATAAGGTGGTAACGTTCCCGAAATGTTTGACGTTCGCCCTTCTAATGTACACGTGAAGTTGAGGTGCCCGTCACTGAAATGGAGACCCATTTCTATATTTGAACACGAACTGTAATATACTCTTATGATATTTTCGATTTTTATCAAATTTTTCAATTTTTCATATAAAAAATTGTATTCATTAGCAGAAGACAAGCCTGATTTGGCCATGGAGTTGCATTTGGCAAATCTGACCGACACTACGATATTATCTTCGTTAATTTCTCTAACCCTGATATGGTGCCGAATGCATTCTTTCGATATTCACTATTTATTTCTGCATTCTGTGATCTACTGTAATGATATTCCCGATTTTACTCATACCCTCCAATTTTTTTATCTCAGAAATTGTATTCCTTAGGAGCAGTGAAAACATCATAGCAGTAACAGACATTGTGTACAAATAAATGAAAACCTGGGAAAAAATTCTTTGTGTACAATATGAAGATTAGAAACATTATCGAAGACCATCCAGTAGTCTCGCTCCATTCCGTCGGAAGCAAATACAAGACCGCGACCGCTTCGATCTGCTGTACGCAACTGCAGAGCCGTTAGAGCTGTGTCGTTCCGGATGTGTAGGTGCGCATCCAGGCATCTGTATAAAATAACAGTAAGTACAGCAAAATATTATCATAATCGTATAATTAACTAATTCCAAAGATACGATTAATAAGTAATACAATTTTTTAAAATAAAAATTGGAAACATCGGAGGAAATCAAGGACATCGTAAGAGTAAATTACGGTATTCCTATATAAACAGAGAATTTCGAAAGAGGGAATACGGTACAACATTGTGGTTAAGGGATTTAACGATGACCATACAGTATGCCGCTCCGATCTGCCGTACGCAAGTACAGGACCACTGCAGCTGTGTCGCTCCAGAAGCATAGGTCCGTATACAGACAATCATATAAAATAACAATGGGATTTACAAAATGATGTCCTGAACGTGCACTGAACAATTTCCAAAGATACTTGTATTCTGAAATAAAATTTTTTCGACTGACATTTGATAACTTCGAAAAAAATTGTTATTAGCATAACAGTAAATTGCAGAATTAGTATATAAATATGAAAATGAGAAAGAATGCATGCAGCTCAAAATCATGTCTTAGGAAATGAACGGTGACTATACAGCAGTATTGGTCGATCTGCCGTACCATCATTCACTGTTCGTTGTAGAACTATACCCATTTGCATACAGTCTAACTTTTTACCGAAGGCCATTCCTTCCGAGAAGCTAACCCGCTATATTGAAGGTACAACTTCGTGTTCCGAGAAGCAAATTAGTAGACATTTTAGTGACGGGCACGTTCATTTCGTGTATGGATTAGAAGATCGGGAGGCAGACTGATCATGAACATTACAGCCCCCACTGATAGTCTAACGGCCAAGTGAATAACTTCACCTACCCCGTGATTCCGAGAGTCAACCCAGGAAAACCGAGAAGTAAGGCCGTTAAACAGTATTCGGAGTAGACACCTTAATTCGCAGTTTGAATATTGAAAGAGCGTTAATGGAGCGTTAAAGAGAGTTCAAAGGAACGAATTAGCATACATTTTAGTGACGGTCACCTAAATTTCATCTATAAAAGAGAAGATCGAGTGTGCGAAAGTTACCATCATCTTTGGAGGTCGAACGGATATTATCTATAGCTTCACTTATCCTATGATTGCAAGAGTCAACCCTGTTATTCCGGGAGCACATACGCTGTACTGTACTGGCAATAGACACCTTAGTTCACGATATGAAAAATAAGGTACAGATTGACACCGTAGTTGATCGATAAATATTGGCATGTAGTCCAACTATTTACCGAATGCCTTGCCATCCGAGATCCAATCACGCTCCGTCGAGAGTGTATCATCGTAGTGAGAGAAACAAATTAGTACACACCTTCGTGTCAGGCACCTGAATATCAGATATGAGATAGAAGATCGTGGGACATACCGTTTGAGAACGTTGCCACCTTCTTTGTCGGCCGCTGGACAAAGTCACTAGCTTCTCATATCCTGTCGTTACGAGTGTCAAGCCTGGTAGTCGAGCAGCAAATCCGCTGCACAGTATTGGCAATAGAAACGTTATTTCACGATATGAGTATTAAAGTAGAGAGACAAACTGTTTGAAAACATTACGCATTGGTATAAAGTCATATTCCTTATTCCCTACCATCGGATCATTACCAGCTGTATCGCGGACATAACTTCGTGTTCGGAGCAACAAATTAGTTGACATTTTAGCAGACGGACGGCTTAACTAGGAGATCGATAGTCATTCCGTTTAAGATCGTTACCACCTTCATTAAGAATAGAAAGGCTAAGTAAATACATGCACCTATGCTGTGATTCCTAGAGCCAACGCAGTAATTCCGTGTGTAATTCCGCTGCACATTATTGGCTATAGACGCCTTAATTAACGGTTTGAATAATACAGGGGAGCGCCAAACAAATCGAAGCGGTTACCAATTTGAATCGAATCAAAGCTTTTACCGATAGCCTTACCTGCGATTAATCTAATTTGCTGTATCGAGAGAATAACATCGTGTGGTGTGGAAGAAATTGCTATTAATTTTAGCGACGGGCACCTTAGTTCCATTGATGAATTGAAAGATCGAAAGTCAATCCATTCGAGAAGATCACCACCCACTTTGAGTGTCGAGCGGCATAGTCATTAGCTACAACTATCATGCGGTTCCAAGGGCCAGGCCAGGAATTCTGGATGAGAATCCACAGTGTGGTATTAACAACGGGCACGATCATTCACAGTATGAATATTACAGCTGAGCGTCAAACCGATTGAGATCGTTACAAATTCCTATGACGTCAAACGTTCTACTGAAGACCTTACCCGTCGAAAAAATAACCCCCTGTATCGCAAGTAGAACTTCCAGTTTGCAAAGACATATTATTATTCATTATAGTGACGGCATCTTAATTTCACGAAAGAATTAGAAGATCGAGGGTAAAACCTTTCGTGATCGGTACCACCGTCAGTTAGAACCGAACGGCTGAGTCAATAGCTTCACCTATCCAATGATTAGCCGAGCCAGTTGAACTATTCCGGGAGTAAATTATCGGAACAGTATTGGCTATAAACACCTTAACTTACAGTATCAGTATTAGTCTACTGATCCAACCTCTGGTAGAACGTTAGTTATTGCTATAGAGTCAAACAATTCACACAAAGCTTCCCATCAAGAAGCTAACCCGCTGTATCGAGAGTATTACATATTGATCAGGGAAGAACAATAATATACAATATAGGGGCGGGCACCAAAATTTCATGTATGAATTAGAAGATCGAGGGACAAGCCGCTCGAGAAAGTTGCCACCTTCTGTGACAGACGAGCGACTAAGTCAATAACTTCACCCATCCTGCGATTCCGAGAGTCAATCCTGGTATTCCGGTACTACATCCGATGATGAGTATTGGTCATGGACACCTTCATTCACGGTTTGATTATTAAAATAGAGCGTCAAACCGTCTGAGAACGTTATCAGCCTCCTTGAGAGTCAAACGGATAAGTCAATAACTTTACACGTCCTGAGATTTGCAGAGTCGAACCAGGTATTCCTGGAGTAAATCCGTTGAACACTATTGCCTATAGACACCTTAATTAACTGTTGGATAGTAAAGTAGCGCGTCGAGGCGCTTGAGATCATTGCCAATTGGTATAACGTCAAACACTTTACGGTTGGCCTTACCTTTGGACAAGCAAACTCGCCGTTTCTCGTGTATAACTTCGCGATCAGGGAAAGAAATTAGCCTTCACTTCAGTGACAGGCTCCATAGCTTCATGAATGCATCAGAAGCGCGAAAGTCATTCAGTTTCAGAACGTTACCACCTTCTAAGTTAGACGAAAGCGTAACTCAATAGCTCCACCTATCCTTGAAATCTGAGAGTCAACATAGATATTGCGTGAGTCAATCTGTTACACTCAATTGGCAATGAACACTTTTATTCACGCATTTAGTATTACGGTAGAGCGTCAATCCGTTTAATTACGTTACCAATTTTTATAAATTGAAACGGTTTACCGAAGACCTCGCATTCCGCGAACCAGTTGGAATAAACAGAAATGGATTACTGAAGACCTTACATTCCGCGAACCTCACCCGCTTCATCGAGAGTATTACTTCGTATTTAAGGAAAAAAAGAATTAGTACTCATTTCAGTGACGAGCACCTTATCTTCATGTACGAATTAGAAGATCGAGGGTCAAACATTTCGAGAACGTAACCACCATATTTGAGAGTCGAGTGGCTAAGGTTATAGGTCCTCCCATCCAGTGTTTTCGAGATTCATACCAAATAATACGGGAGTAAATCCACTATACAGTATTCGCATTTGACACCATATTTCACGGTATGCATACTACAGTGCAGAGTCCATCCGTTGTTGAACGATACAAATTGGTAGAGACTCGAACTTAATACCGAATTCCATACCTTCGGGGAACCTAACCCGCTGTCGCTAGTGCCCTGCTTAATGTGCACGGAAGAAAATGTGTATATATTATAGCGGACGAGCACCGCCTGTTTGTGTTTAAATATCAACATCGACAGTCAAAGCGATCGTGATCGTTACCACCTTCTGTGATAGATGAACGGTTTCGAAAGTCAAACCAGGTATTCCGCGAGTAAATCAGCGAGTACACAGTAATATCGTTGTAGCACGATACTTATTTGGTATAGGGTCAAACTTTTCACATAATGCTTTACCTTCGAGAAGCTAACCCGCTGTATGGAGAGTATAAATTCGTGTTCGGAGAAGCGAATTAGTTGGCATTTTAGTCACGGTCACCTTAATTTCATGTATGAGCTATAAAGATCGAGGGTCAAAACTGTACAGAATGTTGCCACCATCTTTTAGAGCGGCAAAGCATTGTCACTTGCTTCGCTTACCCCGTGATTCCCCGAGTCGAACCAGGTAATCCAGGAGTACATCCGCTGAACATTATGGGCTATAGACACCTTATTTCACGGATGGAATATTATAATCCGGAGTCACACGTTTGTAAACCGTTACACACTTCGATAATGTCAAAAGTTTTACAGAAAACCTTACCCTCCGAGAACTCATCCGGATGCATGTAGAATATTACTGTATTAAATTAGTAAACATTGCAGTGGAGGGCACCTTAATTTCATGTATGAATTAGTAGATTGAGGGCCGAAACGCTCGAGAACATGGCCAGCTTGTGTGAGCTACGAACGGCTATTTCAATAGCTTCACATATTGAGTGGTTCGGAGAGCCAAACCAGGTACTCTGGCAGAAAGTCCGCTGAAGAGTTTTGGCAAAAGGCACATTAATTCACGGTATGAATATCAAAGTACAGAGTCAAACCGTTGTTGAACGTTACCTATTCCTATAGTGTCAAACACCATACAGAAAGCCTTACATACGGAGAACCTAACCCGCTGTATCAGGAGTATGACTTCGGGACCAGAGAAGGAAATTGATATTCATTTTAGCGAGGGGCACCAGATTTTCATGTACGTCTACGAAGATCCAGAGTCAAACCGTTCGACAATGTAGCGACCTTTTTTGGGAGATGATCGACTAAGTGAAGAACAGCACCTATCATGTGATTGCGATAGTCAAATCGGGTATACAGGGAGTCAATCCGCTGTGCTGTATTGGGAATAGTCAGTCTATTTCACGGTATGAATATTAAAGCAGAAGGTCACTCCGACGCAGAACATTACCAATTGATATAGAGACATTCAGTTTATCGAATACATTACCTTCCTTGAACCTATCCCACTGTTGCGATTGTCATGCTTAGTGCCCACGGAAACAAATGAGTAGACATTATGGCACAGACACACCTTGTTTCGATATATGAATTAGAAGGTCGAGGGTCAATTCCTTCGAAAACGTTACGACCCCCTTTGAGAGACGGAAAGCTATGTCAGTAGCTTGAAATATTACAAAATTCTCAGAGTCAAATCCTGTATACCGGGAGAAAATCTGCTGAAGCGTATTGGCAACATACACCGTTATTCACGGTGTGGATATTAATGTAGTGTGACAAACCATTTGAGAGCGATACGAATGATTATAAAGTCAAATGTTTTATCGGTTGCCTTACCTTCCGCGAACCACACCAGCTTCATTGGGAGAATAAGTTCGCGTTCAGAGAAAGACATTTGTATTCGTTTCAGTGACGGGCACCTTAACATCATGTTCGAATTAGAAGACCGTGCGTCATGCCGCTCGAGAACGTCGGCGCCCTCAATGAGATACGAATTGCTCCGTCAATAGCTTCACCTATCCCGTGATACGGAGTGTCAAACCAGATGCTCCGGCAGCAAAACCGGTTTTCAGTACAGGTAATGGTATTGGCAATGTTCAGAGTCAAAAAGTTGTAGAGGGATACGTCTTGGTAGAAACTTTAAACTTATTCCGAAGATCATACCTTCCGCGAACCACACTGGCTTCATCGGGAGTATAACTAAGTTTTCAAAGAAACAAATTAGTATATATATTAGTGACGGTCACCTTGATCGCATGTACGTGTATGAAGATCGAGGGTTGGGCCGATCGGCAACGATACCACATTCTGTGAGAGACGAACGACTATGTCAACAGCCTCCATGATCCTGTGATTCTGACAAACCAACCAGATATTCCGAGTGTAAATCCGCTGTACTGAATAGGCAATGAACACATTTATTCGCGCGAATAATATTAAAGTAATGCGTCAATCCGTTTGAGAACATTACCAATTGGTATAAATACTAACGGTTTACCGATGACCTTGCCATCCGAGAAACTGTCACGCATTATCGAGAGAATGACTTCATGTTCAGAGAAGCAAGTCAGTATATGTGAATAGAAAAACCAAGATTTAAACCTTTCGAGAATGTTACCACCTTCATTAAGACCCGAACGGCTAAGTTTACAGCTTCACCTATCCAGTGATTCGGAGAGCCAAATCACGTATTACTGCTGCAGCTTCGTTGAACAGTATTGCAAATGGACACCTCAATACGCGGCCTGATGATTAAAATAGAACGTCACACATTGTGAGATCGTCACAAATTCCTATAAAGTCGAACGTTTTCCGAATACATTATTTTTCGACCAGCTTTCCTGCCGTATAGAGAGTATAGCAACGTGTTTAGGGAAACACGTTACCATACAATTTTGGTACGGCACCATAAATTCATGCATAAGTTAGAAGACGGCGGGTCAAGCCGCTCGAGATCGATTCCACCTTCTTTGAGAGTTGCACGGCTGAGCCAACAGCTTCACCCGTCCTTTGAATCCGAGACTGAAGCCCGGTATTCCTGGAGTAAGTCCCCTGAACAGTATTCTAAATAGACACATTCATTCGTGGTATGAATATTACAGTAGAAGAGCAATCCATCGGAGAATATAACCAATTGCTATGTAATCATTCTTTCGGCCTAATGCATTACCTTCCAAGAACCCACCCCGCTGCACCGAGTGCCATGCTTTGTGCTCAGGGAAACGATGTGGATGAAATTTTAGCAGACTGTCGCCTTATTTTTATGTGTCAATAGAGTAATCGAGAATCAAACCATTCGAGAACGATCCCAACTTCTCTAGGAGTCGAAAGGTTAAGTCAATAACTTCACATATCCTGTGATTCCGAGAGTCAATATTGCAGGTTCGGGGGCCCGCCTTCGGACGCGTTAGACCTTCCACGGGTGAGTTGCGTGAAATTAGCTCGGGGACTGCCATGCAGAATCAGTAGGGATTTAGAATGGTCCCGACCTACGCAATGTTGGCGAGTAGGGCTTGCAGTCTACGTGCTAATTGGTAGGAGCGTGGTAAGGTGCGCTTCGCACTTGGCTGATAGGGCGTATCCCAATCACGCGCCCATGGTGGCCTTGTAGATCAAGCCCTAGTGGCAGAAACCGCACGTTAAATCTCCGTCACACATTGACCGAGAGCCCAATCCGCTGTAGCGGTGGTCTCGCTCCGTTTTCACGTGATCACATCAGTACACATTTCAGCAGCCGTTCACATTAATTTCATGTATATACAAGGAGATCGCGAGTCAATCCGTTTGAGAACGATATCACCCTCTTTGAGAGTCGCACAGCAAAGATAATAGCGACAGTTACCTTGCGGTACCGAGTGTCAAACAACGTATTCCGGAAATGAATCCACTGAAGAGTATTGGCAATAGACTCCAATATTCACGGCATGAATATTATAGTTGATAGTCAAACCATCGGGGTTTACTACGAATTGGTATGACGACAAAATTCTTACCGGACACCTTGCTTTCCGCGAACATAACACGGTGTATCGAGGGTATAAATACGTATTCATAGAAGAAAATTTGTATTCATTTTAGGGACGTGCACCTTAATCTCATGGATGAGTAAGGAAATATCCAGTCCATGCGTTCGAGAACGTAACCACTTTCTTTTAGGAACGAACGGCTAAGTCCATAGTTTGACGTATTCAAATATTCTTCGAGTTAAACCATGTATTCCCGGAGTAAATGTTACTAATTTGCTAACTTGAACTAATTTGCTTTTCGGAAAATATGGCCCTCGGTAAAAAGTTCGACTCTAAATAAAAAGATAAAGCTCTATAACCGATGGATCCCCACCATCATATTCGTACCGTGAAATAAGCAGTCTATTGCCAATATTGACCAGCGGATGTGCTCCCGGAATACCTAGTTTGACTTTCGGAATCACAGGATAAGTGAAGCTATTGTCATGGCTGTTCGACTCTCACAGAAGGTAGTAACGTTCTCAAGAGGCTTGGCACTCGATCTACTAAGTTATATTTGAAATTAAGTTACTCGTCTCTAATATTTAGACTATTTTGCTTCACTGACCACGACGTTACATTCTCGGCACAGCGGGATACGTTCTCGAAAGATAATGCCTTCGGTAAAAAGTTTGACACTATACCAAGGGGTAAGGATCTACGACGGCTTGAAACTGTACTTTAATCTTTATACCGTAAATTGTGGTGTCTATTGCAAATAATGTTCAGGAATAAACTTACTGCCGGAATACTTAGCATGACTCTCGGAATCACTGGCAAGGTGAACCTATTGACTTCGCAACAGACAAAAGTGGTCAAGTTGGTCCGAAAGGTTTGACTCTCGATCTAGAAATTCATGCATGAAAATAAGATGTCCGTCACTAAAATGTATACTAATTTGACCCCTGAACACGACGTTATACTCTAGGTTCTGCATGGTACCGTCTCCGACGGTTGGGCTATCGGTAAGATGTTTGACTCTATACCAATAGCTAACGCTCTACAACGGCTTGACTGGCTGATTCTATGTTCAAACCGTGAACTAAGGCGTCTAATGCCAATAATGTTCAGTGTATTTACTCCAGAAATACATGGTATGACTATCGGAAAAACAGGATCGGTGATGGAACTCACTTAGCTGTGCGACTATCAAAGGTGGTGATAACGTTCTCGAACGGATAAACTCGCGATCTCCTTATTCATCGACGAGACTAAGGTTTCCGTCGCTAAAATGAATACAAATTTTCTTCTATAAGCACGTAGTTATACCCTCGATACACCGGGTTTGAATCGCGGGAAGTAAGGCGTCCGTGAAGTTGTTTATCGTCATACCAATTGGTAAAGTTCTCCTTCGGTTTGCCGCTCTACATTCATATTCATACCGCAAATTAGGGTTGCCTATTGCCAATACTGTTCATCAGATTTTCTCCCGGAATACACGGTCTGACCCTGGAAGTCACAGGATAGGAGAAGCTATAGACCTAGCCTCCAGACTCTCTAGGCTGGTGGTAACCTTCTGGAACGATTTGACACTTTATCCAGTAATTCATACATGGAATTATGATGCACGACGCTAAGATGTATAATACTCTGTCTCTTTAAAGGCGAATTTATACACTTGATGTAGCGGGTGTGCTTCTTGGAAGTTAATGCCTACGGTAGAATGCTTGACTCTATACCAATAGGGAACGCTGCACAACTGTGTGACACTGTACTTTAATATTTATACCGGGAAGTAGGCCTTTTAATGCCGCTACGATACAGCCGATTTTCTCCCAGAGTACCCGGTTTGACATTCGGTATCACAGGATACGTGAAGCGATTGACTTAGCCGTTCGTCACTCAGAGAAGGTGGTAAGGTTTTCGAAAGGATTGACACTCGATTTTCTAATTCATACATAAAATTAATTTGCACGTCACTATAATGTATAGTAATTTGTTTCCTTGGACATAAAGTTACTACGTCGATGCAGCTAGTAATATTGTGGGAAGGTAAGGCTCTCGGTAAAAGGAGTGACTCAATACCAATTTATAATGATCTCCGACAGATTGACTCTCTAGTTTAATATTCAAACCGTGCATTAATGTGCTTGTTTCCAATACTGATCAGCGGATTTACTCCGGGTATATCTAGTGTGAGTCTCGGAACCACAGGATAGGGGAAGCTATTGTGATATATGTGCGATTTCACGAAGAAGTTAGTAACGTTATCGAACGGTTTCAACCTCGATCTTCGCATTCATACATGAAATTTAGGTGCCTTGCACTGCAGTGTATTCTAGTTTGTACCTCTGTATACGAAGTAATACTCTACATACATCGGCTTATGTCCTCGATGGGTAAAGATTTCTATAAAGCTATTGACATTATCGAAATATGTAACGGTCCACAAATGTTCGACTCCGTACTATAATATAATATTCCACAAAGTGAAATTAAGGTGCATGTCCGAAATGTAATGTAACGTGTTTCTCTGAGCACAATGTTGTACTCTCGAAACGGCGGGTTAGTTTCGCGGTAGGTAAGGCTTTCTCTATAATGTTTGATTCCAAACCAATAGGTAAAGTTTACCGTCGATTTGACTCCCTACTTTAATTATCATACCAAGGAATTTGGTGTCTGTTGCCAATACCCTTCAGCGGATTTACTCTTGGATTACCTGGAATGACTCCCGAAGTCACTGGACAGGTGGAGCCATAGACTTATCCGTTCGGCTCTCAAAGAAGGTGGTTACATTCTCGAAAGGTTTCACCCGTGGTCTACTTATTCATAATGAATTTAAGGTATCCGTCACCAAAATGCTTACCAATTTCATCCCCTGAACACGAAGTTATACTCTCGATACAGCGGGTTAGCTTCACGGAAGGTTAGCTCTTCGGTAAAGCGTTTGAATCAATACGAACAGATAATGATCTAGAACGGTTTGATGCTCTGCTTTAATATTTATACCGTGAAATAAGCTGACTATTGCGAATACTGTTCCGCACATTTACTCCCGGAATACCTGACTTGTCTTTCGGAATAAATGGTTAGGTTGTATTGATGATTTAGCTTTGTTTCTCTCAAAGGACGGGGTATATTTTGGAACGGTTTGACCATAGATCCTCTTATTCATACATGAAATTAATTGTCCCGACACTAATATGAATACTAATTGGTTTCTCTGAATACGAAGCAACACACTCACTGCTGCCAGTTATGTTCTCGGAAGGTAAGGTATTCTATAAAATGAATGTCTTTATACCTACCTGTAATGTCCACCGGCGCTTTGACTCCCTACGTTAATATACATGCGGAGAATTAATGTTTCTATTGCCTATACTGTTCAGCGCCGTCACTCCTGTAGAACCAGGCATGACTCTCGGAATCACATTTAAAGGTGAAGCTGTTGACTCAGCCGATCGACTCCAAATGAATATGGTAAATATATCGAACGGATTGACACTCGATCTTCTAATTCATATTTTAAAATATTGTGTGCTACTGATACAATGCCTTCTGATTTGTTTCCGTGAGCACTGGGCATGACAATCGCTACAGCTGGTTAGATTCCAGAAAGGTAATGTTTTCGATAAAAGGAATGACTCTGCACCAATTGACAATGTTTTCCGACGGATTGACCTTCTACTTTAATATTCATACCGTGAATTATAGTGTTTATCGCCAAAACTGTTCAGCGTACTAACACCCGGAATACCAGTCTTCACTCTCGGAATAACAGGATGAGTGAAGCTGCTGACTCAGACGTTCGACTCTCTAGGAAGGTGGACATGTCTTCGATCGGTTTGACAGCCGATTTTCTAATTCGTAAATGAAATTACTGCGCCCGTCACTAAAATGTATGGAAACTTGCTTCTCTGAACATAAAATTATTCTCTCGATAAAGCGGGTTAGCTTCTTGGAAGATGCGGCCTTCTTTGAAAAAGTAGACTCTGTACCAATAGATAACGATACACAACAGTGTGACTCAGTACTTTAATATTCATGCTGCGAAGTTGTGATTTTAATGCCGTTACATTTCAGCGGACTTACTCCAGGAATATCTGCTGTGGTTCTCGGAATTACAGCATAGGTCAAGCATTTGACTTGCGCGTTCGTCTCTCAAAAGAAGGTGGTAACATTCTCGAACGGTTCGACCCTCGATCTTCCAATGCATAGATGAAATTGAGGTGTCTGTCCATGAAATGATTACTGGCTTCCTTCTCTGGCCACGATGCAATACACTCGATACGGCGGGTTAGCTTCTCCGAAAGAAGGACTGTCGGTAAAATGCTTGGCTCTATAAAAATAGGTAACGTGCTGAACCGGATCCACTTTCCTCTTTAATATTCAAACCGCGAATTAAGATGCCTATTGCGAATACTCTTCACCTGATTTACTCCAGGGGTACCTGGCATGACTGTCAGAAACAAAGGATATAAGAAGCCTCAGACTGAGCCGTTCGAATCTCATAGGAGTTAGTAACGGTCACCAACGGATTGACACTCGATCTTCTAATTCATAGATGAAATTAATGTGCTCCTCAATAAAATGTATAACAATTCGTGAACACGGTGTTATACTCTCTATACAGCTCGTTAGTTTTTCAGAGGATAAGGGCTTCGGTAAATCGTTTGACTTCATATCAACTGGTATCGATCTCAAACGGTTTGACCCTCTGCTTTGATATTCGCACCGCGAAGTAAGGTGCCTATTTCCAGAACAGTTTAGCGGATTTAATACTGTACTACCTTGATTCACACTCGGTATCAAAGGACAGGTGAAGCTACTGACTTAGCCGTTCGACTCTCAAAGCGGGTGGTAACGTTCTCGATCGGTTTGACACAGGTCTTTCCAATTCATACACGAAATTAAAGTGCGTCACACCAGGATGTATAACACTTTCTTTCTCTGAGCGCGAGCTTATACTTTCGATGCAAAGGTTAGGGTGCTCGGAGGGTAAAGCCTTCGGTGAGAGGTTTGAATCTACACCAATTGCTATCGTTCTACAACGGTTCGACTCTGCACTTTAATATTCGAACCGTAAGTTGAGTTGCCTATTGCCAATAATTTTCATCGTATTTGCTCCCGAATATCTGGTTTGACACTCGGAACTACAGGATACGTGAGGCTCTTGACCTAGACGTTCGAATCTCAAAGAAGATGGTAACCTTTGTCGAACGTTTGACCCTCGATTTTCTTAATTTTACATGAGAGGAACTTGTCCGGCTGGTAAAATGTATACTCATATCTACCACTGTACGATACATTGCGTTAGGCTTTCAGAGGGTAAAATGTTTTACCGTATTCCAACTGGTGACGCCCACACACAGTTCGACGCTCTACTTTAACATTCAATCCGGGAATTAATGTTACTATTGCTAATATAGCTCAGCGGATTTACCCACGGATTTCCTGGTTTGGCTTTCGGAATCACAGGATTGGTGAAGCTGTAAACTTAGCCGTTCGAGTATTCAAGACGGTGGTAACGTTCTCGAATGGTTCTACTCATGATTTTTCTATTGATATATGCAAATAAGGTGCGTGCCATTAAAATGTATAATAACTTGCTTCTCTGAGTACGAATTATTGATCTCAATACAGCGGGTTAGCTTCTCGGAGAGTAGGGCCTTCGGTGATAAGTTTGATTCTACACCGATAGGCAAACTGCTACAACCGTCTGTCTGAGTACTTCAATATTTATACCTTGAAACAGGGTGCCCAATTCATACCGTGAATTAAGGTGTCCATTGACAATACGCTTCAGCGGATTTACTCCCAGATTACCCGGTTCGACATTCGGAATCACAGGATAGGTCATGCTATTGACGTAGCTGTGCGACTCTGAACGAAGGTGGTTGCGATCACGACTAATTTGTTTGGCTGAACCCGAAGTTATACACACGATACGGCAGGTTATGTTTTCGGAACAGGAAAGTGCCCGGTAAGGCGATTGACGTTGCACCAATTGGTAACAATCTCAAACAGCTTGACACTCTACTTTGATAATGAAAGTATGAATTAAGGTGCCCAATACCAATAGTGTTCATCGGATGTACTTCTGAGACATATGTTATTCCTTTCGGAATCGCAGGATAGGTGAGGCAATTGTCATACATGCGCGATTCGAAAAGGAGACGGTATCGTTCAATCATACATGAAAAAGATGTTGTCCGACTGCTAAAATATCTCCTAATTTGCTTCCGTGGGTACTAAGCATAACATTCGCTACAGCGTTTTCGGTTCCAGGAAGGAAAGGTATCTAGTAAGGAATAAGGTGTAACATTAATATGTAACATTCTTCAGAGGTTTGACGCTGTACGTTAATATTCGTATAGTGAGTTGAGGTGTTTATTGCCATTCCCCATCAGCGAGTTTACTCCTGGAATACCTGATTTGCCTATCGGAAGCAGAGGACAGCTGCAGCTATTGACTAAGCTGTGCCACTTTCGAAGCATGTGACAACCTTGCCGAAAGGTTCGGAACTCGATATAGTAATTCATACATGAAATTAAGGGGCCCGCCACTAAAATGTGTACTAATTTGTTTCCCTGGACACGAAGTTACACTCTCGATGCAGCGGGTTCGATTTTCGGGGGGTAAGGCCTTCGTTAAAACTTTTGACTTTATAGAAATTGGTGACGTTCCCAAACGGTTTGACGATCTATACTTAATATTTATACCATGAGTTAACGCCCCCATTGGTAATACAGCACTGAGGATTTCCTCCCGGAACACTTGGTTTCACTATCGGAATGTCAATTTCGGAGAAGGTACTGACTTAGCTGTGCGTCTCTCGAGAAGGCGATAACGTTCCTGAAAGGATTGACTCGCGTCCTCGTTATTCATCCAAGAGATTGATGTGCCCGTACCAAAGTCAATACAAATTTTCTTCTATAAACCCGTATGAATACCCTCGATACACCGGGTTTGGTTCTCGGAAGGTAAGGCCTTGCGTAAAGATTGACACTAAAACAATAGGTAATATTCTGCAAAGATTTGACGCTCTGGTTTAATATTCATACCGTCAATGAACGTGTGCATTGGTAATACTGCACTGCGGATTGACATCCGGAAAGGTGGCCAAACCCTCGGAACCGCATGATAGTCGTAGATACTGACTAAGCTGCGACACTCAAAGATGGTGGTAACATTCTCGAAAGGGTTGACCCTCGATCTTCCAATTCGTACGTGCATGTAAGGTTTCCGTAATTAAAATGTATCATAATTTGTTTCTCCGAACACTATGTTATACCCTCGATACAGCTAGATGGTTCGCCGGAAGTAAGGTGTCCGGTAAGATGTTTGACGTCATACCAATTGTTAAAGTTCTCCTACACATTGAGGCTCGACTTTAATATTCATACCCCGAATGAATGTGTATACTTCCATAACATTTCAGCGCATTTACTCCCGGAATACCTGGTTTTACTCTCCGAATCACTGGATAGGTGAAGCCATTGACTTATCCGCTCGTCACTCAAAGAAAGTGGCAACGTTTCCGTACGGTTTCACCCTCGACCTTCTAACACATACATGAAAGTAAGGAGCCCGACACAGAATGGAAGACTAATTTCTCTTTCTCAACACGAAGTTATACTCACGAAAGGGCGGGTTAGCATCTCCGAAGGTATGTCTATCAGTGACGTGTTTGACTCTATACTAATAAGTAACGTCCTGTAACTGTCTGACGGTCTGCTGCAATATTCAAACCGTTATCTAAGGTGTCTATTGCCAATACACATCAGCGGTCTAACTCGCGGAATACTTGGTTTGACTCTCCGAATCACAGGACGGATAACGCGATTGACTTAGCCGTTCGTCTCGCACAGAAGGTGGCAACATTCTCGAATGGTTTGTCCCTCGACCTTCTAATTCATACATGGAATTAATGTGCTCGTCGCTAAAAGGTACACTACTTCGTGCCACTCAACACGATGGTATACTCTCGATACAGCTGATTAGTTTTTCGGATAGTATGATCTTCGGTAAACCGTTTGACTGTAAGGGAATTGGTAACGCTCTCAAACGGATGGACGCTCTACTTTAATATTCAAACTATGAATTGCGGTGTTTATTGCCAATACTGAACCGCGCATTTACGCGCGGCATATCTGGATTGATATTCGGCATCACGGGGTATGTGAAGCTAGTGACTTTGCCGGTCGACAATCCATGAAGGTGGTAACGTCATCAAATGAATTGTCCCACGAACTAATATTTCGTAAATGATATTTAGGTGCCCGTCACCTAAATGAATATTAACTTCTATCTCTGAGCACGAAGTTATATTCTCGATGACGCCGGCGAGGTTCGCGGAAATTAATACCTTCGGAAAATCGTTAGACTTTAGACCAACTGGTAACGCTGATCAACGGTTTAACCCTCTACAGCAATATTCAGACACTGAATTAAGGTGTTTATGGGCAAACCCCTTCAGCGGCCTAACTCCCAGAATACCTGGTTTGACTGTCCGAATCACAGGATAGGTGGAGCAATTGACTTAGCCGTTCGTCTGTCACAGAAGGTTGTATCGTTCTCGACAGGTTTGGCGCTCAAAGTTCTAATTCACTCATGAAATTAAGGTGCTCGTCACTAAAATGTACACTAATTTGCTCCTCTGAACACGATGTTATACTCTCGATTCAGCTGGTTAGGCTTTTCGGAAAGTAAGGCTGTCTGTAAAAAGTTTATTTTTATACAAATTGTTTATGTTATACATAGTTTGACTCTGTGCTTTAATATTCAAACCGTGATGTAGGGTCGCAAATGCCAATACTCTTCACCGGATTTATTCCTGGAATCCGAGGTTTGGCTGTCGGAGTCACAAGATAGGTGAAGCTGTAAACTTTGACGAGCCACATTCATGAAACTTGGTAACGTTATCGAACGCTTTGATTCTCGATCATGATATTTATACACATACATGTGGTGTTCGTGCGCTAATAGGTCTGTTAATTCATTTCCGTACATGTTAAGCAGGACACATGCTACCGTTCTTCTAACGCTCTACAATGGTTAGACTATGTACTTTAATATTCTATCCGTGAATTATAGTGTCCTCCGCCTATAGTGTACACCAGATTGTCTCCCGGAATACCTGGTTTGACTATCGCAATAGCAGGATAGGTGAAGCTATACACTTAGCCGTCCGTCACGCACAGATGGTGGTATCGTCCTCCAGCGGCCTTACCCTCGATCGTCTAATTAATATAATGAAATTTGTAATCGCCTGTAGAATGTAAATTAATTTGTTCCTCTGAACACGAAGTTATACAGCCGATACAATGGGTTGGGCTTTCGGTGGATGAAGTCATGTGTAAGACGTTGGACTTTAAATCGATTGGTAACGTTCACAAAATTATTGACACTCTGCTTTAAATTCAAAGCGTGAAATAAGGTGTCTAGCTCCAATACCGTTCAGTGGATTTGCGCCCGGAATACATAGTTTCACATTCGAAATCCCTGGATAGGTGAAGCTATTCACGTATCCTTTCGTCTCATACAGATGTTGGCAACGTTCTCGAGCGGCTTAACGCTCCATCTTCAAATTCGTACATGAATTTAAGGTGCTCGCCTGTAAGTTGCATACCAATTTGTGTATCTGATCCCCGAAGTTATACTCTCGATACAGCTTGTTAGTTTCTCGGTAGGTAAGGTATCCGTTAAAGAGTATTGCGTTATACAAATTGGTAAAGCTCTCAAACGGTTTGACGCTGTGCTTCAATATGCATGCCGTGAATGAAGGTGTCCATTATCAATACTGATCTGCGGATTTACCCCCGGAATATCTCGTTTAGCTTTCGGAATCGCAGGACAGGTGAAACTGTAAACTTAGCCGTTCAAATCTTAGACAAGGTGGTAACGTTCTCGAACGGTTTGATACAAGGTATTCCTATTGATACATGAAATTAAGATGTCCGTCTGTGAAATTGTCTGGTAGTTCGTGCCTGTGAACTCAAAGCAAGACAATCGCTACGGCGGCTATTGTTCTCGGAATGTAAGGTAAACGTTAAAAAGAACGAACTTATAACAATTGTTAATGTTCTCGGACTGTTTGACTCTCAACCTTATTATTCATGCCGTGAATTACGGTGTGTATTGCCTATAGTCCTCAGCAGATTTACTCGAGGAACATCCGGTTTGACTCTTCGAATCATTGGATAGGTGACGCTATTGACTAAGGCAATCGTTACACACAGAAGGTGGCAACTGCCTCGAACGGTTTGATCTTCGACCTTTTAATTCATTCATGAAGTTAAGGTGCTCGTCATTAAAATATACAATAATGTGTTTCCATAATCACGTCGCTAAACTCTCGAAATGGCGGGTCAGATTCTTGGACGTTAAGGCCATCCGTAAAGAGTTTGGCTTGCTATCAAACGGTATCATTGAATCATAACTCACGGTATGAATATTATAGAACAGAGTCAAACCGCTGCAGAACGTCACAATTACTGTAACGTCATACTCCATTCCAGATACCTTACCTTTCGAGGTAATAACCCGCTGTATCGTGGGTAAATCCCCGTAATCAGTTATACAAATTAGTATATATTTTAGCAGACGCGATCCTCAATTTCAAGATGAATAAGAAGACCGCGTGTCAAACCGCTCGGGAACGTTTCCTCCGTCTTCCAGGGTCGAACGGCATAGTCAGTAGATTCACCGGCCCAGTTATTCCGATATCCAAATCAGGTATAACGGTATACAATAAGTTATACGCTATTAGTAATGGATACCTTAATTCACGGTTTGAATATTGAAGTACAGAGTGTAACCTTTGTAGAACGTTATCTATTGGTATAATGTAAAAGTTTCACCGAAGAACCTACCCTCTGAGATCCGATCTCGCTGTATCGAGAGAATATCTTGCTGATAAAAGATACAAATTCCTATTCATTTTAGTGGCGGGCAGGTCAACTTGATGTAGGAATTAGAAGATCTACTGTCCATCAGTTCGAGATCGTTACCACCTTCTTTGAATCAAGAACGGCTGAGTCATTATCTCCAAATACTTTTATGACTCCGAGAGTCATGCCTTGTATTCCAGGAGTAAATCCGCTGAATGGTATTTGCAAAAGTCACCTTAGTTTACGGTATAAAGTAGATCGGCAGACCGTAGGAAAACTTTACCAATTGGTATGACCCAATCGTCCCACCGAACTCCTTACATTCCGCGAAACAGACCCGCTACACCGAGGGTATAACTTTGTATTCAGTGGTTCAAATTAGTAAACATTTTAGTGACTGGAACCTTTATTTCATTATGAATAGGAAGGACAAGCTTCAAACCATTCGAGAACGATGCCATCTTCTGTGAGAGTCGAATGTCTAAGTCACTGACTTCACCAATCCTGTGATTCCGTGACTCAAATCAGGCATTA
Organism: Lasioglossum baleicum; assembly: GCF_051020765.1. NCBI lineage: Eukaryota > Metazoa > Arthropoda > Insecta > Hymenoptera > Halictidae > Lasioglossum > Lasioglossum baleicum. The sequence continues at coordinate 82,130 of NW_027469195.1, read as the reverse complement.
CAGGAGTAAATCCGATCAACAGTATTGACACTAGACACCCCAATTCACGCGTTGAGTATTAAAGTTGAGCTACTATCCGTTTGAATACGATACCAATCGGTATAAGTTTATACGCTTTACAGAAGACCTTACCCTCTGACATCAAACGCGCTGTATCGAGAGTATAACATTGTGACCTGTGGCTCGAATTAGATTACGCTATAGCGTCGGGCAGATTAAGTGCATGTTTGAATTCGAAGATCGATGGTCAAACTTTTAGAAAACCTTGTTGTGATTGGAATGGCTAAGTTTATAGCTTATCGTGTCCAGCTATACCGAGAGTCAAACGATGTCTTCCGGGAGTAAATCCACTGTAGAGCATTTTCAGTAGGCACTCTATTTCACGTATAAATATTAAAGTACGGAGCCAATCCATTTGAGAAAGTTACCAATTTGAATAAAGTCAAACCTTTTACTGAATCCTTTACCCTCCGAAGTATATCGCATTATATCTCGAATATAACTTGGTGTTCAGAGGAAGAAATATATATTCATTTTAGTGACGGGCGCCATATCTTCCTGCAGAAATTAGAAGATCGACGGACAAACCGTTCGGGACCGTTACGACCTTCTATGATATTCTAGGAGCTAAGTCAGTATCATCACACATTCTGTGTATCCGGCAGTCACACCAGCCATACACGGACTAATTCCGCTGCGCAGTAATGGCTATAGGATCCTTTATTCATGGTTTCAATATTAAAACGGAACGTCAAACCGTAGTAGAACGGTACCAATTGATATAGAGTCAAACATTTTACCGATACCCTTAACTTCGGAGATGCTAATCCGCCATATCTAGAGTATAACACCGTGATCAGTGATAGAAATTTGTAATGATTTCAGTAACAGGCACCTTAACTTCATGTGTAAATTGGAAGATCGTCGTACAAACCGTACGAGAACGTTACCACCCCGTTTGAGAGTCGAAGGTATAAGTCAATAGCTCCACCAATGCCTGTGATTCCGAGAGCCCAACCAGGTATTCCAAGAGTAAATCCGCTGATCATTATTGGCAACAGACTCCATACTCCATGGTTTGCATTATAAAATAGAGCGTTACCCCGCTTGAGATCATTACCAGTTACTACAAAGTCATGCGTTTTACAGTAAACCTTACCGACCGAGAAGCAGACCCGCCGTATCGAAGGTGTAGCTTCATGGATAGAAAAACATATTAGTACAAATTATAGTGACGGCACCTAAATTACATGTAAGAAATAGAAAGTCAAGGGCAAAACTGTTCGAGGACGATACCACCATCTGTGAGACACGAAGGGCTAAGTCAAAAGCATCACCTATCAAGTGATTAAGAGAGTCAAACCAGGTACTCCTGGAGTAAATCCGCGGAACAGTTTTGGCCCTCGACACCTTAATTGACGGATTGAATATCAAAGTAGAACGTGAAACCGCTTGAGAACGTTACCAGTTAGTATAAAGTCAAAGGTCGCTCCAAAGACCTTGCCATACGAGAAACTAACCCGCTGCATCGATAGTGTGACTTCTCGTACATCCAAACAAATTATTCCTAATCTTAGTGGCAGGCACCATAACTTCATGTATTGCATAGAAGATCGAGGGTCAATATCGTTAGAGAACGATACCACCTCCTTAGCGAGTCGTTGGGCGAAGTGAATAGCTTCACCCGTACTGTGATTCCAAAATTTGAACTGGGAGTACTGGGGAGTGAATCCGTTGTTCAGTATAGGCTATGGACACCATAATTCAAGTTCTGAATAAGAAAGTAGGGAGTCCAACTGTTGGAGACCATTACTAATTTGTATAAAGTCCTTCTTTTTGCCGAATACATTACCTTCCTAGAATATATCACGCAGTATCCAGTGTCGTGCTTAGCGCTCTCGGACGCAAATTAGTAGACATTATTGCAGAAGCACACCTCATTTTCGTGTATGAGTTTGAAGATCGTGTGTCAAATCGTTCGAGACCGTTCCTGCCATCTTTTAGAGTGGAATGGCTAATTCGATAGCTTCTCCTATCCTATGATTCCGACAGCCAGGTCAGGTATTCCCGGAGCCAATCTTCTGACAGTATTGGCAGTAGACACCATAATTCTGGGTTTGAATATTACAGTAGAGTGTCAAACCGTTTGAGAACGTGACCAATTGGTGTAAAGTCAAACACATTACCAATGGCGTTACGCTCGGATAAGCAAACTCGCCGTTTCGAGAGTATAACCTCGTGTTCAGAGAAAGGATATCGTCTCCAATTCTGCGTTGGACGCCTTAATTGCATGTATGGATGAGGAGATCGAGGGTCAATTCGATCGAGGACATTGCCACCTTCTTCGGGAGACGAAGGGCTAAGTCAATAACTTCACCGATCCTGTTATTCCGATAGACAAACCAGGTATTCTGAGAGTCATTCGGAAGTACGGTATTGGCAATAGACACGTTAATTTACGGTATAAGTAGCAATATAGAGACTCGAACCATTGTCGAACGGTACATACTGGTATATGGTCAAATTTCGTACAGGATACCACACCCTCCTGCAGCCTAACCCGCTGCAACATGTTCCTTGCGTAGTGTTCAAGGAAACAAATTAGTAGACACTTTAGCAGACGGACACGTTAATTGCATGTAGCAATAGGAAGGTTGAGGGTCTAACCTTTGGATGACGTTACCACCTTCCGTGAGAGACGAACGGCAGAGTCCATAGCTTCACCTATCCTGTGGTTCGTAGAGTCAAACCAGGTATTTCGGAAGTAAGTGCGATGACGTGGTGTGGAAATAGACACCTTAATTCGCGGTGTGAATATTGCAGTAGATCGTCAAAACGCTTGAGAGCGTTTCGAATTTGTATAAGGTCAATCGATTTACCGAAGGCCTTACCCTGCTCCGAAACACTGCGGCTTCATCGAGAGTATAAATTCGTGTTCAGAGAATGAAATTGGTATTCATTTCCGTGTCGGCACGTTAACTTCAAGTGGATTAGAAGATCGATGGTCCAACCGTTCGAGAACGTTACCACACTCTTTGAGTGTCGGGGGGATAAGTCAACAGCTCCACCTATCATGCGATTCCGAGCGTCAAGCCAGGTAATCCGAGGGTAAATCCGCTGAATAGTATTGGCAATAGACACCTCAATGTACAATTTGAATATTAAAGTAGACCGTCAGACTGATTGAGTGCGTTGCCAATTTGTACAAATTCGAACCGTATACATGAGACCTTGCACGCCGAGAGCATGCATCGGGAGTATAACTACCTGTTCAGAAAACGAAATTAGTATTCATTTCAGTAATGGGCATCTTATCATCGGGTGTGAATTAGAATATGGAGGATCAATCCTTTCGAGATCGTTACCACCTCCTTTGAGTGTCGAACGGCTGAGTCAGGAGCTTCACTCGTCCAGTGATTCAGAGAGTCAAGTCAGGTATTCCAGGAGTAAATCACTTGATCAGCGTTGGCAATAAACGTGCTGAATCAAACGGTATGAATATTAAGTTAGACAGACATACCGACGGTGAACAGTTCCAATTTGTATATGATCAACCTTCTAACGGAAGGGCATACTGTCCGTCAACCTGGCCCGCTGTACCGAGAGTATTACTTCGTGCTTAGAGCAGCAAACTATTTTTCATTTTAGTGACGGCAAATTAATTTCAGGTATGAAATAGAAGATCGAATGTCAAACCATTCGAGAATGTTACCACCATATTCTCGAGTCGAACGGTTAAGTCAAAGGCTTCGCCTATCCTGTGATTCCGAGAGTCACGAAATGTACCCCTGGTGAAAAGCCGTAGAACTGTTATGCAGTAGACACCATCATTCACGGAATGAATACTGAAGTACAGATTCCAACCGTCGGAGCACATTACCAATTTGTATAAAGTCAATCACTTTACGAATGGCTTTACCTTCGGAGAAGCAACCCCTCCGTTCGTAGAGTGTAACACCGCCTCCAGTGATTCAGAGTGGCAAACAAGGTATTTCGAAAGGAAATCCGCTGAAGAGTATTGGAAATGGACACATTAATGCACGGTTTGAATATTAAAATTGGGATTCAAATCGTCGTGAACGTTTCCGATTGTTGTAATGTCAACCGTTTTACAGAAGGAAGTACCATCTTCGAACCTCACCCGCTTCATCGAGAATATAATTTCGTGTTCTGTGGATAATATAAATATACAACTTAATGAGGTCATCTTAAATTCACGTATGCTATAGAACATCGAGGCTCAAGCTTTTCGAAGACGTTACAACCCGCATTTGGAGTCGGAGGTTTCACTTGTACTGTGGTTCCGAGAGTCCAACCAGGTATCCCGTGTGTATCTCCACAGAAAAGGATAGACAATTGATACCTTGTTCCACGGTTCGAATATTGATGCAGGCCGACAAGCCGTTGTAGAACATTACCTACTCGTTCTATACCAATAACTATCGTTCAGCAACGGTTTGACTCAGCACTGCCGTATGTATACCGTGAAATTGGGAGTCAATTGCCAATCCCGTGCAGCGGACCTACTCCAGGAATACCTTGTTTGACTATCGGAATCACAGGGTAGATGAAGCTCTTGTCTTAGCCGAACGACACTCATGGAAGACGGAAACGTTCTTGAACGATTTGACACTCCATCTTCTAATTTATACATGAAATTAAGGCTCCCGTCACTGAAATGAATACTAATTTCCTTTTCTGAATATGAACTTATACTCTCGATGTAGCGGGTGAAGTTCGCGTAAGGTACGTCCTACTGTAGACCGTTTGACTTTATGGCAATTGTTAACGTTTTCAAACGGATTAAGGCTGTACTTTGACATCAAAACCGAGAATTGAGTTGTACAATGTCAATGCTCTTCAGCGGATATACTGCTGATATACTTAGTGTGACTCTCCGAACCACTGGATAGGTGAAGCTATTGTGTTATGTGTGCCTTTTCACGAAGAAGGTGGTAACGTCCTCGTTCGGTTTGATTCCCGATCTTCTATTTCATGCATGAAATTAAGGTGCTCGGGACTATAATGTAGTGTAATTTCTTTCACACTGTTGATTTAACATTGCCAAACATAAAGACGGTGGGCCAGAAATCGATTGGTCTGGCATCTGATATTGTAATTCATGCATGATATTCTGATGTCCATCTCTAAATGTATACTAATGTCTATCTCTAAACATGAAGACGTTCTCTCGTTCCGGCGGGATAGCTTCTCGGAAGATAACGCTTTCTGTATAAGGATTGCATCTACACCAGTGGGTACGGATCTACATCGTGCTGACGGTCCGCTTTAACATTCATACCTTGAATTAGGGTGTCTATTGCCAACACTGTTCAGAGAATTTACTCCAGGAATACCTGGTATGACTCTCAGAAAGACAGGATATGTGATGCTATTCCCTTAGGTCATCGAATATCATAGAATGTTGTAACGGTCTCGAACTGTGTTACCTTCGACCTTCTGATTCACACATGAATTTGAGGTGACGTCACTAAATTGTATGCTAATGAGTTTCCCATATCACGTAGCTATACTCGCGGAACGGCGGGTTAGCTTCTCGAACGGTATGGAATTCGGTAAAACGATAGACTTCATAGCAATTAGTAAACGTTCTCTCACGATATGGAGCTCGATGATGATATTCACTCCGCAAATTAAGGTATCTACTGCCAGTACAGAGCATTTAGTCCACGAATACCAGGTTTGATTCTCGCAATCACTGGATAGGTGAAGCAATTGACTTTGCCATCCGTCTCCCACAAAAGGTGGTAACGTCCTCGAACAGTTTGACTCTCGATGTTATAATTCATACATGATATTAAGGCGCTCGTCACAGAAACGAAGACTGATATATTTCTCTGAACTCGATGTTATACTTTCGAAACGGCTGGTTAGCTTCGCCCAAGGTTAGCCGATCGGTAGATTGTTTGACTTTGTACCAATTGTCAACGTTCTAAAACGCATTGACGCTCTAAATTAATATTCAAACCGTCAAATTGGCCTCATTGGCCAATACTCTGTAGCGGGCTTACTCTAGGTTTTCCCGGGTTGCCTCTCAGAATCGCGGGATAGGTGAAGCTATTGACTTAACCGTGCGTCTCTCGCAGAAGGTGCAAACGTTCACGAATGGTTTGGCCCTCGACCTTCTAAATCATCCACGAAATTAAGTTGCGCGACACTAGGATGTATACTAATTTGCTTCAATGAACGCGAAGTTATTCTTTCAATGCAAAGGGTGAGATTCTCGGAGTATAAGGCATACTGTGAGATGTTTAACCCTTCACGCATTGGTAATATTCTCCGTCGGTTTGGCATTCTACATTAATACTCATACCCTGAATGATGGTGTCAGTTGCCCATAATGTTCAGTGTACTTACTCCCAGAGTACCTGGTTTCACTCTCGGAATCACAGGATATGTGAAGCAATAGACTTACCATTCCGTCTGCCAAAGAGTGTGGTAACGTTCTCGAACGATTTGTCCCTCGATCTCCTAATTCATACATGAAACTAAGGTCCTAGTCACTAGAATGTATACTATTTCGTAACACTGAATACGGTTTTATACTCACGATTCAGGGGTCAGTTCTTCGGATGGTAAGGAATTCTGACGGGAATTTAATCCTAGAAGAATATGGAACGTTGTACAACGGTTTGACGGCCTTCCTTTATATACACACCACGAATTAAGGAACATATTGCCAATACTCATCAGCGGATTTACTCTCGGATTACTTGGTTTGGCTCCCAAAATCACAGGATAGGTGAAGTTATTGACAAGCAGATCCACTCTAGAAGAAGGTTGTAACGTTCTCGGACGGTTGGACCCTTGAACTTCTCATTCATACATGAAATTACAGTGCCATTCACATCATTGTATACTAATTTGTATCTCTGAATACGAAGTAATACTCTACATACATCGGGTTAAGTTCTCGGAGGGAAAGGTTTTCTGTAAATCTTTTTACATCACTCAAATATGTAACTACAAATGTTTGACGCTGTACTTTAATATTCTATCCGTGAAATAGGGTGTCCATTGTTTGTCAATATTGACAAAACGGATGGACTCCCGGAATACATGGTTTGACTCACGGAATCACAGGATATGTGGAGCTATTGACATCTCCGTTCGTCTCTCAGAGAGTGAGGTGGCGTTCTCGAACGCTTTGACCATCGATATTCTAATTCACATATGATACTAAGATGCCCGTCATAAAATGTATAATAATTTGATTCTCTGACACGAAGATATACTTTCGAGGATGCGGGTCAGCATCTCCGAAGGTAAGGCTATCTGCAAAGTGTTTAACATTATACAAATAGGTAAAGTCTAACAATGGTTTGCCGGTCTGCTTTATTATTCAAAACGTGAAATAGTGTTTCGATTGCCAATTCTGATCAGCAGATATACACCAGGAATACTTGGCATGAATCTCGGAAGCACTGGATATGTGAAGCTTTTCCCTTAGGTTTTCGAATGTCATAGAAGGTGGTAACAATCGGTTACGAACTGAAACGGTTTGACAAATTATTTTAAAATTCAAACCCTGAATTATAGCGTCTATTGCCAAAGCTGTGAAGCGGATTTGCACCGGTTCGACTGTCGGAATCACGGGATAGATGTAGCTATTGACTTAGCCGTTGAACTCAAAATGAACGTGCTAACCATCCCGAAGCGTTTGACCCTCGATCTTCTTATTCATAATGAAATTAATGTGACCGTCACTAAAATGTTTACAAGTTTGATTCTCTGAACACGACGATATATCCTCGAATCCGTGAGTTAGCTTCTCCGAAGGTAAGGCTATCCGCAAAATTATTAAATTCATACGAATAGTTAACGTTCTACAGTCGATTGACGGTGTGCTTTTATATTCAAACCGTTAATTAAGGTGTCTATTGCCCATACTGTTCAGCGGATTTACTCCCGGAATACCTGGTTTGCCTCGACAAATGACAGGATGGGTGACACTATTGAGTTACGTATTCGAATATTATAGAAGGTGATAACGGTCTAGAACTGTTTGACCCTCCATCTTCTAACTCATACACGAAGATATGATGAACGTCACTGTAGTGAATACTAACTTAATTTTCAGAACACGAAGTTATATTCTCGATACAGCTGGTTATTTTTTTCGAGGGTATGGTTTTCGGTAAAGCGTTTGACTTTATAGACATTGATAACGTTCCCAAACGATTTGATGCTCTATTTTAATATGCCAACCGTGACTTAATGTGCCTATTGCCAAAACTCTTCAGCGGACTTTCTGCCGGAATACCTGGTTTGGCTCTCCGAACCACTCAATATGTGGAACTATTGAAGTAGCCGTTCGTAGTTCAGACAAGCTGGCATTGTTCTCGAGCGGATTGGCCCTCAATCTTCTAATTCATACATGAAGTTAAGGTGAGCCTCACTGCTGTGTTTAATAATTTAATAGAGTAATACTCTACGTGCATCCGGTTAAGTTCTCGGAGGGTAAGGTTTCCTGTAGAACTTTTGACATTATCGAAATGTGTAACAGTCTACAAACGTGTGACTCCGGACTGTAATATTCCATGCGTGAAGTAAGGTGGCTATTGCCCATAATGATCAGCGGACTTACTCCTGGAATACCTGATTCGACTCAGGGAATCACGGGTTAAGCGAAGCTGGTGACTATGCTGTGCGACTCTAGAATATGGTGGCATCCTTCTGGATCGTTTTGACCCTCGATCTTTATAGTTCATACATGCTAATTGTTTTGCCCGTGACTAAAACGCCAACTAATTCGCTTCTCCGAACACGAACTAATACTCTCCACACAGCGGGTTAGCTTCTCGCAAGTAGGGCGTTCTGTGAAAGGTTTGACCCTATACCAATAGGTAACGTGCTACAACGATTTGGCTGTGTATTTTAATATTTATACCGTGAAATAGGGTATCTAATGACCATAATGAACTGCTGATTTACTTGTTGAATAACTGGTTCGACTTTCGGAGCCGTTCGTCTTTCACAGAAGGTGGTAACGATCTCGAACGCTTTGACTCTCGATGTTGATATTTATTCACAAGCATGCGGTGTTAGACCGCTAAAATATCTACTGATTTTTTTCCGTGCACATTAAGCAGGACACTTGCGACTGCGGGTTAGATTCTCGGTAAGTATGGTATTCGGTAATAAGTTCGACTCCATACCAATTAGTATCGTTGAACAACCCCATGGACTCTGCACTGTAGTATATATACCGTGAAATATGGTGGCTAATGCTAATACTGTACAGCGGATTTACTCCCTTGTTATCTGATATGAATCTCGGAAGCACTGGATGGGAGGAGCTATAATCTTAGCCGCTCGACTCTCAAAGATGGTGGTTACGCTTTCAAAACGTTTGACTCGCGATCTTCTAATTCGTTCATGAAGTAAAGGAGCTCGTCACAGAAATGAATACTAATTTTTTTTTCTTTGAACAAGAAGTAATACTCTCGATGAAGCGGGTGAGGTTGGCAGAATGTAAGGTAATCAGTAATCCATTTCAATTTATACCAATTGGTAACGTTCTTAAACGGCTTGACGCCCTACCTTCATACTAAAGCACTGAATAAAGGTGTTCATTGCCAATTCGGTACAACAGATTAACTCACGCAATATCTGGTTGGCCTCTTAGAATCACAGGATAGGTGAAGCTATTTAGTTATCCGTTCCTCTCTCGCAGAAGGTGGTACCGATCTCCAAAGGTTTGACCCTCGAGCTTCTGATGCATACATGAAATTAAGGTGCCCGTCATTAATGTGTATACTAATTCGCATCCGTGAACACGAATTATACTTTGGATGAAGACAGGTCGGTTCTCGGAGGATAAGGCCCTCGGTAAACAATAAGACTGTATGCGAATGGGTGAAGATCTCCAACGACTTGAATGAGTCCTTCAATACTTAAACCGCTATTTGTCGTGTCAAATGCCAAGACTGTACAGCGGACTTATTCCCGGAGTACCTGGTTTAACTTTCGGAATCACGGGATATGTGAAGCCATGAAGCCATTTACTTAGCCGTTCTTCCTCACACAAGGTGATAACGTTCTCGAACGGTTTGTCCCTCGATCTTCTTATTCACACATGCAATTAAGGTGCTCATTTCTAAAATATATACTAATTCATTGCTTTGAGCACGTACTCATACTCTCGATACAGCGTCCTAGGCTTTCGGCGAGGAGGGTCTTCAGTGTAACAGTTCACTTTATACCAATTGGAAACTAGCTGAAACAGTATGTCGCTCTACTTTAATATTCAAACCGTGGATTAAGATGGGTATTGCCAATACAGTTCAGCGGATTTAACCCAGTGATACCTGGTTTAAATTTGGGAGTCGCAGGATAGGTTATGTGATTGGCTAGACTGTGCCACAAGCAAAAATGTAGCACCTTTCTCGATCATTTAGACACGAGATTTTACAATTCATACATCAAAATGAGGTATCCGTATGGTATAATGCCTACTAATTTAATTCCGCTCCCACTGACCGAAACACTTCCAACAGCGGGTTATGCTCCTCGGAAGTTGAGGTCTTCGGTAAAAGGTTAGCTTCTATGCAAATAGGTAACGTTGCACATCTGTGTTACACTGTACTTTTATATCTACACCGTGACGTAGGATTTTTAATGCCGTTACTATACAGCTGATATCATCCTGCAATCCCAGGATTGACTCTCGGAGTCACAGGATAGGTGAAGCTATGGACGGAGCTCTGCGACTCTCAATGAAGATGGTAACGATCTGGAAGAGTTTGCCTCAGGAACTTCTAATTCATTCACGAAATTGAGGTGCCCGCCACTAAAATGTACACTAATTTGTTACTCTGGTCTCGAAGTTATTCTCTCGGTACCGTGTTTTTGGGTCTCAGAAGGTGAGGCTTTCGATAAAATGTATGACACTATACATGCAAGTAACATTCTACAATGGCTAGACTATGTGCGTTAATATTTATATCGTGAACTAGCGCTTGGACGCGGACTACATGGTTTGACTATTGGAATACCAGGATAGGTGAAGCGGTTAGCTTTGCAGTTCGACCCTCAAAGAAGGTGGTAACATTCACGAAAAGTTTTACTCATGATTTTTCTATTCATATACGCAAATAAGGTGCCCGTCATTAAAATGTATACTAATATGTTTCTATGAATACAAAGATATGCACACCATACAGTTGCTTAAGTTCACGGAAGGTAAGGTAATCGGAAGAAGAAGGACTTCAATAATGTTCTTCGAGGTTTTGTGTCCCTGCATTAAAATACACACCGCGGTTTGATGTGTCTATTTCCAGTAGTTTCCAGCGGACTTACTCCTGGAATACCTTGCTTTACTCTCGGAATCACAGGGTAGGTGAAGCTTTATACTTAGTCGTTCGTTTCTCACATAATGTGACAACATTCTCGAACGGTGTGACGCTCGATCTTCTAAGCCATACATAATGTTAACGTGCCCGTCACTGATCTGTATACTAAACTGCTTCTGTGCACATGTAGCTATACTCTGGACACGGTGTGTTAGCTTCTCGGACGGTAAGGCACTCGGTAATATGTTTGACTTTATTCAATCTTGTAACGTTCTCAAATGGTTTGTCTCTCTACTTTATCATTCAAACCGTGAATTAGGGTGTCAATTGCCAATTAAGTTCAGCGGATTTACTCTCGGAAAACCTAGTACGACTCCCGGAACGGCAGGATCGGTTAAGCTATTGACTTCGCCGTTCGATTCTCAAAGATGGTGGAATCGTTCTCGAACTGCTTGGCCCTCTACCTTCCAATCCATACATGAAGCGAAGGTGCATGTCACTTAAATCAATCCCAATTTCTTTCTCTGAACACGAAGTTATACTCTGTATGAAGTGGGAGATGTTCGCGGATGGTTAGGTCTTCGGTAGAACGTTTGACATTATTGCAATTGTTAACGTTCTTTATCGGAGTCACGATGCATTTCTATATTCAAACTGTAAATTTAGGTGACTATTGCCAACACTGTCCCTTGCATGCAATGCTGGAATATCTACTTGACACTTGGCGGTATCCCAGGATAGGTGAAGCTGTTCACTTATCCGGCCGTCTCTCACAGAAGGTGGCAACGTTCTCGAGTAGTTTGACGCTCGATCTTCTAATTCGTGCATGAAATCAAGGTGCCCGTCACTAAAATGAATACTAACTTCTTTCTCTGTAGACAAAGTCATAATCTCGATGACGCGGATGATGTTCGCGGAAGGTACGGCCTTCGCTAAAATGTTTGAATTTACGGCAATTGGTAACGTTATCAAACGGTGTGACGCTCTATTTTAATATTCAATCCGTGATCTCAGGTGTCGATTGCCAGTTCTGATCAGATGATTTAATCCCGCAACACCTCGTTTGGCTCTTGGAATTTCGAAGCAGGTAAAGCTATTTACTTAGCCATTGCTTCCTCACAGAAGTTGGAAACGTTCTCGAGCGGTTTGAGGCTCGATCTTCTAATTCGAACATGATGTTAATGTGCTCGTCACTGCAAAGGTGACAAACTTCTTTCTATGACCACGAAGTTATACGCTCGATACAGGCGTTTAGTTTTTTGAGGGATAAGGTCTTCGTTAAGACGGTTGACTTTGTAGCAATTGGTAACAATCTACATCGAATTGACGGAATGCATTAATATTCAAACCGTTTATTAAAGTGTCTATTGCCCATACTGTTCAGGGGATTGCCTCCAGGATTACCTAATTTGGCAATCAGAATCACTCGATTGGTGAAGCTATTGAACCAGCTGTCCTACTCTCAAAGATGATGGTAACGCTCTCGAACGGTTTGACCACCAATAGTCTAATTCATACATGAATTGAAGGTGCGGTTACTAAAATGTATGCTGATGTGTTTCACTAAATACGAAATTGTATCCTCGATGCGGCGGGTTAGATGCTCGGGGGATAAGGTCTTCGGTAAGACGTTTGACTTTTTAGCAATTGGTAACAATCTTCACCATTTTGAGGTCTACTTTAATATTCAAACCGTGTAGTAATGTGTCTACTGCCAATACCGCTAAGGAGATTTACTCCTGGATTACCTGATTCGACTCCCAGTATCACAGGATAGGTGAAGCTATTGACTTAGCCGCTCGACTCTCAAGGCTGCTTGTACCGTTCGGGAAACATTTTGCACACGACCAAGTAATTCATACATGAATGTAAGGTGCACGACACTAAGATGTATAATACTTTGTCTCTTTGAGTGCGAAGTTATTCACTCGATGCATCGGGTCAGCTGCTCGGAAGCTAATGCCTTCGCTAGAGTGTTTGACTCTATACCAATAGGGAACGTTGCACAACTGTGTGACACTGTACTTTAATATATATATTAAAGCTGCGCCCAAGGTAAGGGTTTCTCAAAAACGTTTGACTTTATAGCAATTGGTAACGTTCTCAAACGGTTGGACGCTCTTCGTTAGCATTGAAACAGTGAATTAAGGCGTCAGTTGCCAGTAAACTTAGCGGACTTACTGACGGATTACCTGATTTGACTCTCGGAAATATAGGAAAGGAGAAGCAATAGACTTAGCCGTGCGACTGTCAAAAAGGGCGGTAACGTTCTCGAACTGTTCTGACCGTCGATCTCCATATCCGAAATGAAACTAAGGTCCCCGTCGCTAACATATTCACTAATTTGATGTCCTGAACACGAAGTTACTCTCTCGATAAAGCGGATGAGGTTCGCGATAGTTATGGTCATCGGTATGTCGTTTGACTTTATATCAATTGCTAACGTTCACAAACGGTTTCACGCTCAATTTTAATATTCAATCCGTGAATTAAGGTGCCTGTTGCCAATTTAGTTCAGCGGATTGACTCCCGGAATAGTTTGTCTGGCTCTCGAATTCACAGAATAAGTGAAGCTGTCCACGCAACTGTGCGACTCACAAAGAAGGTGACACTGTTCGCAAACGGTTTATCCCTCGATCATTTAATTCATACTAGAGGTTATGGTGTCCGTCTCTAAAATGCATGCTAATTTGTTTCTCTGAACACGAAGCTATACCCTCGATATATCGAGCGGGATGGTTTCGCGGAAGGTAAGATATCCGATGAAAAGTTTGACATTTGACAAATTGGTAATGTCCTCCAATGGATTCTCCCTATAATTTAATATCTATACGGTCGAATAGGGTGACTATTGCTAACACTGTACAGAGGATTTACTGCTCGAATACCTTGTTTGACTTCCTGAATCACTGGATGTATGAAGCTCTTGACATAGCTGTTTGAATCTCAAAGAATATGGTAACTGTCTCAATGGGTTGGCCCATGACCTTCGTATTCATAATGAAATTATGGTCCCCGTCACTAAAATGTATTCTAGTTCATACCTCTGATCTCGGTGTTATACACCCGATACAGCAGGTTAGTTTATCGGATGGTAACGAATTCTGGCAGAAGTTTGACCCTAAACCAATAGGTGATGCTGTATAACTACTTGACAGCGTGCTTTAACATTCAAAGGGTACATTGAGGTGTCTATTGCCAACACCCTTCAGCGGACTTACCCTCGGTTTTCCTGGGCTGACTCTCAGTATCACGGGATAAGTAAAGCTATTGGCATAGCCATTCGTCTCTCACAGGAGGTGGCAACGTCCTCGAGCGGTTTGACACTCGATCTTCTAACTCATAGATGAGATTAACGAACCCGTCCCTGATATGTTTACTAATTTGATTCTCTGAATAGGAAGTTGTACTCTCGATGAAGCGTGTGAAGTTCGCGGAAGGTCTTCGCTAAAACGTTTGATTTTATAGCAATTACTAACGTACTCATACGGTGTAACGGTATATTTTAATATTCACTCCGCGAATTGCGGTGTCTATTGGCAAAACTCATCAGCGGACATACTCCCAGAATTCCTGGTTTGACAATCCGAATTGCAGGATAGGTCAAACCATTGACTTAGCAGTTCGTCTTTTACAGAAGGTGGTAACGATCTCGAGCCATTTGACGCTCTATCTTTTAACTTATGCACGAAAATAAGGTGCTCGTCTATAATACGAATGCTAATGTGTTTCCCCATACCCGTAGGTATGCCTTCAATGCGATGGGTTAACTTCTAGCACGTTACTGCCTACGGTAAAGCGTTTGACTTCATAAAAATTGGTAACGTTGACAAACGGTTTGTTACTTTACTTTTTTATTCAACCCGTGAAATAAGGTGTCTATAGCCCTAGCTGTTCTGCAGATTTGCTCCGGATTACCTGATTTGACTCTCGGAGTCGCAGGATAGGTGAAGCAGTCGAATTAGCTACTCTCACAATTGGTGGCAACGTCCGCGAATGGTCTGACCATGGATATTCTTATTCATATATGAATTAAACCTGCTGTCACTATAATGTATACTAATGTGTTTCTCTAAACACGTAACTATACAATCGTTACGGCGGATTATATTCACGGAAGGTAAGGACTGCGGTAAAAAGAGTAACTATATACCAATTGATAATGATCGACGACAGCATGACTCTCTGCTTTAATGTCTATGTCGTGATTTGTGGTGTGCATTGCCTGTATAATCCAGCGGATTTACACCCATAATGGTTTGTTTGTCTCTCGGAATCACAGGATGGGTGAAGCTATTTCCATAGCTATGCGACTCTCAGTGAAGGTGGTATCTTTGTCGAACGTTGTAACAGTCGATCTGCTTATTCATATATCAAATTAAGGTACCTAGCACTGAAATGTATACTAATTTAATTCTCTGAATACTACGTAATACTCTCGATATACTTATCGTTACGTTACGGTTACGTTATCTGAAAGGAATGCTTTCTGTAATATGTTTGAATCTACACCAATGGGTAATTGTCCACAACGGCTTCACGGCCTGCTTTAATACACATACCGCTTATTAAGGTTTCTATTGGCTATACCCTTCAGCGGATATACTCCCAGATTAGCCAGTTTGTCTTTCAGAATCACATGGTAGTTGAAGCTATTGACGAAGCCGTTTGAGACTCATAAAAGGTGGTAACGGTCTCGAACGGTTTGACCACTGATCTTCTAATTCATACATGAAATTAAGGCGCCCGTCTCTGAAATGTTTAAAAATTTCTTTCTCTTAACGAGAAGTTTTACTCTTGAAGCGACAGGTTAGCTCCTCCGACGTGTCTATCGGTAAAGCATTTGATTCTACACCAATAGGTAACGGACTACAACGGGATGACTGTCAGCTTCAATATTCGTACCGTGCACTAAGGTGTCTGTTGCCATTACTCTTCAGCTTATCTGCGCCCGGAATACCTAGTTTGACTCTGTGAACCGCAGTACGTGTGAAGCTATTGATTTAGACGTTCGGCTCTCATCAGAGATGGTAGCATTCTCAAGCGGATTGTCTGTTGATCTTGATATTAATTAATTGGAATGTGGAGTCTACCTACGGGTATGTCGACTAATTTAATTCCGTCAATAATAATCAAGGCCCACGACACAGCTGGTTCGGTTCTCGGAAGGTAAGTTATTCGGTAAAGAAGATGACTTAATACGAATTTGTATTGTTCGCCGACGGATTAACTCTCTACTGTATTATTCATACCGTGAATTAAGTTGTATATTGCCATTTCTCTTCTGCCGATTTTCTTCCGGAATACCTTGCTTGACTTTCGAAATCACAGAATAGGTGTAGCTATTGAATTAGGCGTTCGAGTCTCAATGAATGTGGTATCGTTCTCGAAATGTTTGAACATCTATCTTCTAATTCATGAAATGTAGGATCTCGTGACTAAAATGTATACTATTTCTTACCTTTGAACACGGTTCGACTCTCCCGATACAGTGAGATAGTTTTCGGAGGGAATGGCATTGTGTGTCAAATTTGACCCTACACCTACAAGTATTTCCCTACACAGGCTAGACGCCCTGCTTTAATATTCAAATCGCGAATTAAGATGTCTATTGCCCATACTGTTGGGGGGATTTACTTTCAGAACACCTGGCTTGCATCTCCGAATCACAGGATTGGAGAAGCTATTGCCTTGGCCGCACGACTCTCTAGGAAGATATTGTCGTTCTGTAACGATATGACCCTCGATATTCTAATTCATACACGAAGTTAATGGGGCCCGTCACTGAAATGAATAATAATTTCTTTCTCTGGAAACGCATTTATACTCTCGATGCAGCGTGTCAGGCTCTTGGAAGGAAAGGACATCGGTAAGACGTTTGACTTTATACAAATCGGAAACGTTCTTCAACGATTAGACGATCTGCTCTAACATTGATACCGCGAATTAATGTGTCTATAGCCACTACTGTTCAGTGGATTTCCTCCCGGTATACCAGGTTTGACTCTTGGAATCAAAGGATAAGGGAAGCTATTGAATTAGCCGTTAGACTCTCTGACAGGGCGGTCAAGATCTCGAAAGTATGGAGCATAGACCTTCTAATTCGTACATCAAATTTATGTGCCCTTCACTATAATGAATACTAATTCGCTTTGCTGATAACGAAGTTTTACTCTCGATACAGCGGGATACGCTCTCGGAAGGTAACGTATTATGTAATAAGAATGACTTTATAACAATTGGTAATGTTCTCCGACGATTTGACTCCCTACTGAAATGCTCATGCCGAGAATTTGGGTACCGATTCTAATACTGTCCAGCGCATTTACCCCTGGGATACCTGGTTTGATTCTCGTAATCATAGGGTAGGTGAAGCTATTGGCATGGTGGTACGACTCTAGAAGTAGGAGGTAACGTTCTCACACAGTTTGACCATCGATATTCTATTTCATACATGAATTTAAGGTGCCGTCACTAAATTGTATACCAATGTGCTTCCCTAAACACGTAGTTATACTCTCGATACGGCCGGCTAGCTTCTCGGACGGTAAGACCTTCGGTAAAACGTCTGACTTTATAGCTACTGGAAACGTTCTCAAACGGGGTGAGGCTCAATTTCAATATTCATCCAGTGGAGTATGGTGTCATTTCCAATACTGTTCGGCGGATTTACTCGCGATTTACCAGGGTTTGACTATCGGATTCAAAGGACAGATGATGGTATTGACTTTTCCGTTGGATACTTATTGACAGTGGTAACGTTCTCGAACGGTTCGCCCATCGACCTTCCACTTCTGACCCGAAGTTACGGTTCCCGACACTGAAATAAATACTAACTTATTTCCCACAACACGAAGTTATAATCTCGATAGAGCTGGTTAGTATTTCGGAGGGTAAGGTCTCCGGCAAAACGTTTGTATTTATAGCAATAGGTAACGTTCTCAAACGTTTTGATGTTCTACTTTACTATGCAAACCGTGAATTAAGGTGTCCATTGGCAATACGCATCCAGAAAGTTACCACATTCTATAAGAGTCGAACGGCTGAGTGAATAGCTTCACCTATACTTGTGATTCCGGGATTCAAGCCTGGTATTCCAGGAATAAATCTGCTGAACAGTATTGGCAATAGACACCTTAGTTCGTAGTATGAACATCAAAGTAGTGCGTCAAACCGTTTGAGATTTCTACAAACTGCTTTAACGTCATACTCTTTAATGGATACCTTACTTTCCGAGAATATAACCAGCCGATGGTGGGTATAACTTCATGTCTAGAGCATCAAATTAGATTTCATTTCAGTGACGGGCTCGTTAACTTCATGTATGAATTAGAACATCGATGGTCAAACTCTTCGAGATCGTTACCACCCTCTTTCAGTGTCGAACGCATATGTCAATAGCGCCACCTATCCTGTATTCCCGTAATCCAAACCAGGTAATCCGAGCGTAAGTTCGCTCAAGAGCTTTGGCAATAGACAGCTTTATTCGCTGCTTGAATATTACTGTAGAGATTCAACCGTTTGAGAGCGTTATACCAATTGGTGTAAAGTGGAACGTTTTACCAAAGGCCTTACCTTCCGCTAACCATTGCGCTTTTATCGAGAGAATAAGTTCGTGTTCAGAGAAAGCGGTAAGTACTCATTTCAGTGACGGCCATCCTAGCTTCATGTATCAATTGGAAGATCGAAGGTCACACCGCTCGAGAACGTTGCCACCTACTGAGAGTGACGAACGGCTAAGTCAATTCCTTCACCTATCCTGTGATTCTGATAGACAAACCAGATAATCCGAGAGTAATTGCGTTGAAGAGTATTGGCCAATACGTGCCTAAATTCGCGGAATGAATATTAAAATAGAGCGTTACAACTTGTGAGAAGGTAACTATTTTTTATAAAGCCATACGTTTTACCGAATGCCTCGCCGTCCGATGCGTTAGCCAGCCGTATCTGGAGTATTGCTACGTGCTTAGGGAAACTCATTAGTATACATTATAATTACGGCACCTTATATGAGTGTATGAATTAGAATAACGATGATTAAAACGTTCAAGAACGATACCACTGCCTTTGAGACTCGAACAGCTCGGTCAATGGATCCACCCATCCTGTGATTCTGAGAGTCAGATCAGGCAGTCCGAGAGTAAATCCTCTGTACAGTGTCGGCATTAAAATCCCTACATCCCGGTGTAGATTCTATTGTAGATAATCACATAGATGTACAACATTACCCACTGGTAGAGAGTCTAAATTTTCACCGAAGCCGTTCCTTCCGAGCTGACTAACCAGCTGTACTGTGTGCCCTGCTTTATGTTGACGGAAACGAATTAGTAGAGATTTTAGCACATGGTCACAACATTTTCATGTATAAGTATCAAAATCGTGAGTTAAGTCGTTCGTGAATGTTACCACCTGCTTTGAGAGTCGAACGGCTAAGTCAATAGCCTAACCTACCCTGTTAATCCGATAGGCACACCAGGTGTGCCGAGAGTCAATCCGCTGTACACTATTGATAATGAATATATTGGCTCGCGGTTTGAATATTATAGTAGAGCGTGGAACCGTTCGAGAACGATACCACCTTCTGTGAGTGTCGAAAGGCTAAGCCAATCGCTTCACCAACCCTGTGATTCCGAAAATCGTGCCAGGTCTTCCTGGAGTACCGCTCCTAAGTCCGCCGGACAATATTGGCAATAGACACCCCAATTCGCGGTATAAATGTTAAAGTACCGAGTCAAACCGTCGTAACTCGTTACCAATTTGTATATAGTCAAACTTTTACCGTAGGCATTATCTTCCGAGAACGGATCCAGCTGTATTGAAGGTATACACTTTGCGTTCAGAGGTATAAATAGGTATACATTCTGGTGAGTGGCTCCTTAATTTAATGCAGGAATAGGAAGATCGAGGGTCAAACAATTCGAGAACCTCACCACCTCTGATGAGAGTGGCACATCTAAGTCAATAGCTACACTTGACCTGTGATTCCTAAAGTTAAACCAGGTATTCGGTGAGTAAACCTGCTGAACAGTATTGGCAATAGAAAAGTTATTTCACGGTCTGACAACTGATGTGGTCCGTCAAACCGTTCGTGAACGATACCAACCGGTACAAAGTCAAATGTTTTATCAAATATCTTATCACCCATGAACCAACAGCGAACTATCGATTGTCTACCTTAGTGTACAACCAAACCGATTTGTACATATTTTAGCAGAATGTCAGCACCATTGCATGCACGAATAGGGAAATCCAGGGTCAATCCGTTCCAGAACGGCATCATCTTTATATAGAACCGAACGGCTAAGTCAGTAGCTTCACCTGCCGTGTTATTCTGGGCGTCAAACCAGGTTTTCCGGGAATAAATCCGCTGAACAGTATTTGCAATAGCCACTTTAAGTCTCGGTAAGAATATTAAAGCTGGCCATAATGCCGCTGTAGAATACTACCTATTCGTGTAGGGTTGAATCTCTCACTACTTTAGTTGCAAGCACATTAATTTCATTCGTGAATTGAATGATCGCGGGTCTAATCGCTCCAGAGCGTTACCACCTTCAGTGATAGACGAATGGCTAAATCAATAGCATCATCCATCCTGTGATTAGGAGAGTCAAGCCAGGAATTTTTGCTGCAAGTGCGCTGAATCGTTATATCAATAGACACATTAATTCGCAGTTTGAATATTACAGTAGAGCACTACAAATTGGAATAATATAAAACGCTTTACCGAAGGTACTACCTCCGCGAATGTAACATGCCTCATCGAGAATATAACTTCGTGTTCAGAGAAATAAGTTATTATTCAGCTTAGTAACGATCACCTTAATTTCATGTGTAAATTAGATGATCGACGTTCAAACCATTTGAGATCGTTACCACCTTTGTTGCGACTCGAACGCCTAAGTCAATAGCTTCTCCTATCCTTGCGATTCCGAAAGTCCATGAAAGAATTTAGGGAGTAATTCCGCTACACCGCATTGGCATCGTACATCCTATTTCATGCTACAAATATTAATGTCCAAAGTCAAATCTTTGTAGGAGGTTACGCATTGATACAGTGTCAGACATAATAGAAGGGCCTTGCCTTCTGAGAAGCGAACCCGCTGAATCAAGAGTATATCTTCGTGTTCAGAAGTCAAATTAGTATACATTTTAGTGACCGGCCCCTTCAATTCATGTATGAAATAGAAGGTTGAGTGTCAAACAATGCGAGAACGAGTAGGCCACATTTGACTGTCGCTATGTCAATAGCTTCATCTCGTCAGTGATTCCGAGAGTCAAGCAAGGTATTCCGGCAGTAAGTCAGCTGAACATTATCTGCAATGGACACCCCTATTTACGGTATAAAGATTAAAGTGCAGTTTCAAGCCGTCGTAGATCCTTACCTGTTGGTATAGTGTCAAACTTTTTACCGAAGTCATTATCTTCCGAGAACGCAACCCGTTGTGCCGAGAATGTTACGTCGTGGTCAGAGAAGCAAAATAGTCCAAACTTTAGTGACGAGTAACTTAATTTAAAATATGACTTAGTAAATCGAGTGCCAAACCTCTCGAGGACGTTACTACCTTCTGTGAGAGTCGAACAGCAAATCCACTTGCTTCACCTATCCTGTGATTCCGAAAGTCAAACTAGGTATTCCGGGAGCACATCCGCTGGACAATATTGGCAATAGGCTGCTTATTTCACGGTACGAATATGAAGGTAGAGCGTCAGATGGATATAGACCTTCATCTTTTAGTTTAGAGTAAAACTTTTTACCGAAGGCCATACCTTCCGAGAAGCCCAACCCGCTGCAGCAAGTGTCCTGCTCAGTGTCCAAGGCAGCAAATTACTAACATTTACACTGGGAATACATGGTTTGACTCTTAGAATATTTGAATTCGTCAAATTATGGACTTAGCCGTTCTTCTCTAAAAGAAAGTGGTTACGTTCTCGAACGGTTTGACCCTCGATCTAATAAGTAATCCATGAAATTATGGTGCCTGTCACTAAAATTCATACTAACTAGCTTCTCTCAACACGAAGCCACACACTCTGTGGAGCAGGTTAGCTTCTATGAAGGTAAGGCCTTCGGTAAAATGTTTGACTCTATACGAATAGGTAAAGCTCTACAACGGTTTGATGGTCCGCATTATTATGCATACCGTGAAATAAGCTGTCTATTGCCAATACTGTTCAGAGGATTAGACCAGGAATACCTGTTTTGGCTCTCCGACTCCCTGGATCGGTGAAGGTATTGACATAGTCGTTCGACTCTGTCAGAAGGGGGCAACATTCTCGAAAGCATTTACTCATGATTTTTCTATTCATGTATGTAAATAAGGTTTCCGGCTCTAAAATGTGTCCTCGAATGCTTCGCTTAGCACGCAGTTATAATCTCAATACATTATGTTCACGGAAGGTAAGGTATCCCATATTGAGTATGACCTTATACCAATTGGTAACGTTCATCCAGCGGTTCGACTCTGTACTTTAATAATCATACGGTGAGATCAGGTGCCTAATGCAAATAATTTGCAGCGCATTTACTCCTAGAGTACCTGATTTTACTCGAGGAATCATCGGATATGTGAAGCTAATAGCTAAGGCGTTCGATTCTCAACTACGGTTGTAACGATCACGAAAGGTTTTACCCTCGATCTCCTAATTAATACATGAAATTAAGGTGACCGTCACTAAATTGTTAATTAACTTGATTCCCTGAATATGATGTCATACTCTCAATACAGCGCGATAGGCTTTCTGTGGATGAGGCCATCAATAAGGCGTTTGACTAAATATCAATTAGTAACATTCTCAAAATTTTTAACTCCCTACTTTAAATTCAAACCGTGAATTAATTTGTCTACTGCCAGTACTGTACAGTGCATTTAATCCCGTCATAACTGGTTTGACCCTTGCACTCATAGAATATACTAATCTAATGACTTAGCTGTTCGGCACTCAAAGATGGTGGTATCGTTCTCGCATGGTTTGACACTCGACCTTCTAATTCATACATGAATTGAAAGGGCCCGTCTCTAAAATGTATACTAATTTGACCTCTGAACACGAAGATATACTCTTGAATCAGAAGGTTCGCTTCTCAGAAGGTAAGGCCTTTCTATTATGTCTGACACTGTATCAATACGTAACCACCTACAAAGCTTTGACTCTGGACATTAATATTTATACCATGAAATAGGGTGTACGATGCCAGTACGGTATAGCGGATTTACTCCAGGAATTCTTCCCTTGACTTTCGGAATCACAGGATAGTTGAAGCTATTGACTTAGCCCTTCGAATCTCAAAGGGGGTGGTAATGTTCTCGAAATGTTTTACCCTCGACCTTCTTATTCGTTAAGGAATTTAAGGTGCCCGACACTGAAATTTAGTCTTGGTTCTTTCTCTGTTCACAATGTTATACTATCGATACAGCGGTCTAGCTTCTCAGATGGAAGGGATATCGGTACAGTGTTTGATTCTATACCAATAGGTACCGTTCTGTGACGGTTTGACGGTCTGCAATAGTATTCAAATATTTTATTAAGGTGTCAATTGCCAATACTGTTCAGCAGATTTACTCGAGGCATACCTGCTATGACTCTCGGAAGCACAAGATATGTGGAGTTATTTACTTAGCTGTGCGACGCACAGAGAAGGTGGAAACTTTCCCGAAAGATTTTACTCTCGATGGTTATACAGATATACAAAAATGTAGTGACCGTGCACTACAATGTCCACTAATTTGTTTCCGTGAGCATCAAGCGAGACACTCGCTAAAGCGTGTTAGGTTCTCGGAGGGTGAGGTATTCGGTAAAAGGAATGACTTAGTACGAATTGGCAACGTTCGCTGATGGTTTGACGCTATATTTTAATACACATACAGTGAATTATGGAACCTATTGCCTATACTGTTCAGTGGATTTACTCGTGCATTTCCTGGCTTAGCATTTGGAATTAGCGGATGCGTGAAGCTATTGACTTCTTAGAGAAGGTGATAGCATTCCCGAACGGTTTATCTGTCGATTTTTCTATTCATACATGAATATAGGGCTTGCGTATACTAAAATGTCTACTAATCTGTATCTGTGAACACTAGGCAACACAATCGGTACAGCGGGTTAGATTCTCGGATGGTAATGTAATTGTTAAAATGGCTGAATTTATACCATTTGCTAATGTTCTCCAACTGTTAAACTCTGTACATTAAATTTCATACCGCGAAATAAGGTGTCTATTGTCCACACTGTGCATCGGATAAACTTCCGGAATGCCTGGTTTGACTATCGAAATAACAGGATAGGTGCAGCTATTGACTTAGCCGATCGTCTCTCACAGAATGTGGTAACGTACGCGAAAGGTTTAACCCTCGATCTTCTATATCATTCATGAAGTTACGGTGCGCGACACTAGGAGGCATACAAATTTATTTCCCGGAACAAGCAAATGTACTTCCGATACAGCTGGTGAGGTTCACAGAAAGTAAGGCCCCCAGAATAAAGTTAGACTATCTACGAATATGTAAACTTCTACAACAGTTTGAATCTGAACATTGCGCATATTATTGCGAATACAGTTCAGCGGACTTACCCCGGAATACCTAGTTTGGCTATCGGGATAACAGGATCGGTGAAGCTATGGCCTTAACCGGGCGACTCTCGAAAGAGGTGTTAACGTTCTCGGACGATTTGACCCTCCATCTTCCTCTTGATATATGCAATTGATGTGTCCGTCTGCTAAAGAGTCTACTAATTTGTTTCCCTGAACATTAAGTAAGACACTTGCTGCAGCGGGTTAGGCCTTCGGAGGGTGTGGTATGCGGAACAAACTGTGACCATATACCAGTACGTAGAGTTATACGATGGTACGACTCTGTATATTACTATTTATACCATAATTTAAAGTGTCTTTTGCGAATACTGAACTACACATTATCTCACGGAATACCTGGTTTGACCCTCGGAATCATAGGATATGTGAGGCTACTGACTTAAATGATCGACCTTCACAGATGGCGGCAACGTGCTGGAGCGGTTTGGCAATGAATCTTTTGATTCCCATATGAAGATAAGGTGCTCGTCAATAAAATTTATGCTAATTCGTCCTTCTGAACACGGTGTTATACTCCCGATACAGCGGGTTTTTTTCTCGGCTGGTAAGGCATTCCGTATGGAGTTTGATCCCACACCTATAGGTAATGTTCTACGACGCCTTGGCGGCATGCTGTGATATTCAAACAGTGAATTGATGAGTCTATTGGCAATACTCTTCAGCGGATTTACTCCAGCAATACCTGGTTTGATTCAACGAATGTCAGGATAGATGAAGCTATAGAGTTAGCCGACCGTCTCTCACATAAGGTGGCAACGTCCTCGACCCTATTGACTCTCGATCTTCGAATTCATTCATGAAATTAAGGTGCCCGTCACTAAAGTGATTACTAACTTGTTCCAGTGATCACGATGTCATACCCACGATATAGCGGATTAGGCTTTCGAAGTGTAACGTCTTCAGTAAATCGTTTGACTGTATACCGATGGTAACGCCCTCAAATGGTTTGACGATCAACTATACTATTCAAACAGAGATTAAGGTGTCTAATGCGAATACTGTTAAGCAGATTTCTTACCGCAATGCCTGCATTGACCATCGGAATCGGAGGATGGGTGAAGCTATTAACTTAGCCGTTTGATACATAGAGAAGGTGGGACTGCTCTCGAGCGGCTTGCCTCTCGATCTTCTCATGCATACATGAAATTAAGGTGCCCGTCACAAAAATGTACACTAATTGGTTTCTCTAAAGACGTACTTTTAGCCACTATACAGCTGGTTATGTTCTTGACAGGTAAGGTATCCTGTAAAGAGCATGACGTTATACCAATTGGTAATGTTCTCGAACGGTTTGACGTTCTACTTTAATATAGAAACAGCGAATTGAGGTATCCATTTCTATTACCGTACACCGGATTTACACCTCATATATACCAGGTTTGACCCCCAGAATCATAGGATAGGTGAAGCTACTGTCTAAGCTGGTCGATTTAAACGAATGTAATAACGATTTCGAAAGTTCTGACTCCCGATCGTCTAATTCATATATGGAGTCAAACCGCCGGTCAACATAATCATTTAAAATTTAGTAATTCTTTTTATCCAATACATTTCCATCCGAGAACATATCACGCTGCAGCGAGTGTCTATCTCAGTTTTCACGGAACCAAATTAGTAGACATTTTCGTAGACGGATGCACTATTTTCATGGATATATAGGAATATCGACGGCAAACCGTTCGAAAACGTAGCCACCATCTGTGGGAGCGGCACAGCTACGTCAATACCTTCATCTATCCTGTGATACAGACAGCCAATCCAGGCATTCTAGGAGTATATCCGCTGTTCAACAATGGCAATGTACACCTAAATTCACGGTTTCATTATAAAAGTACAGCGTCAATCCGATGGAGGTCATAACGAATTCGTATAAAGTAATTCACCGTATTTTCATGCACGAATAGCAAAGCTGAAAATCAAAACTTTCGAGAACGTTATCACCTTGTTTGAGAATAGAACGGCTGAGTGTACATCTTCACCCGTCCTGTGATAAAGCGATACAATCCAGGTATTCCGCAAGGAATCAGCTGCTCTGTGTGGACATTGGACACACTATTCCACGGCGTAAATATGAGAGTACACAGTCAATCTTTGTAGAACGTCACCTATTGCTATAGTGTCAAACCTTTTCCGGCGGCCTTACCTTCCGAAATGATATCCCGCTGTATCGTGAGTATAACATCATGCTCAATGTAACAAATTCCAATACATTTTAATTACGGGCACCATAACTCCATGTATGTGTTAGAAGATCGAATGTCAATCCGCTCCAGCAAGTTACATCCCTCTTTGAGGGTCGAACGGATATGTCAATAGCTTCGCCTAAAGTGATTCGGAGAGACAAACCAGGTATTCCTGGTGTAAATCCGCTCAACAGTATAGGTAATTGACGCCATAGTTCACGGTGTGGATAGAAAAGCAGAGCGGCAAACTGTTTGAGAGCATTGCCAATTGGAATAAAGTCAATCGCTTTACCGAAGGCCTTACCATGAGCGAAGCTCGCCTGCTGCATCGAGAGTATAACTTCGTGTTCAGAGAAAGAAATTAGTATTCATTTCAGTGACGGGCACCTTAACTTCATGTACGATTTACTTTATCGAGTATGAAACCGTTCCAGAGCGTTGACACATTCTGTGAGAGACGAACGTCTGAGTCAACAGCGTCACCCATCCTTCGATTTCGATAGACAAACCAGATATTCCAAGAGTAAATCCGCTGAACAGTATTGGCAACAGAAACACTATTTCGCGGCATGCATATTATAGCAGACCGTCAAACCATTGTCGAACGTTACCCATTGGTGTTCAGGTAAAATCTTTCCAGATAGCCTTATCTTCGGAGCAGTTAAGCCTGCGCGTCGGAAGTATGTCTTCGTGTTCAGAGAACAAACTAGAAAACAATTTAGTATCGCGGTCCTTAATTTCATAATGAATAAGATGACCCTAGTTCAAACCGCTCGAGAAAGTTGCCAACATGTATGAGACTCGAAAGCGTAAGACAATAGCTCCATTTATCCTGTGGATCCCAACGACATATATGGTACACGAGAGTAAATCCGCTGAAGCGTATTGGCAACAGACACCTTACTTCATGCTCTGTATCTCAAAATACAGCGCCACTCCGTTTTAGATATTTATCAGTTGCTACAAAGTCAAGCGTTTTACCGAGAGCCTTACCGTCCGTGAAGCTAACCCGCCGTATCGAAGGTTTAACTTCGTGGATAAAGAATCACATTGGTATACATTATCATGTTGGCATCTTAATTTCGTGTCGGACTTAGAAAACTGAGGGTCAAAACGTTCGAGACCATTTCCAATTTCTATGATATCCTAACAACTCCGTCAATAGCTTCACTTATCCTGTGTTTCTGAGATTCATACCAGGAATTCTTGGAGAAAATCCGCTGAACAGTATTGGCAATAGACAACCTTAATTCAAGGTATGAAAATTAAAATATGGCGGCAAATCGTAGGAGAACTTTGCCAATCCGTATGACGACAAACTTGATACAGCACACCTTATTTTCCGCGAACAAATCCAGGTGTATCGAAGGTATAACTACGTTTTGATAATAGAAAATTTCTATTCATTTTAGAGACTGGCACCTGTATCTCATGAATGAATAAGGAGATCGCGAGTCAATCAGTTCAAGAACGTTACCTCCCTCCGTGATATTCGAATTGTTATGACAAAAGCTCCACCTGACCTGCTATTCCGACAGCGAAA
The DNA here is from genome assembly GCF_051020765.1 of Lasioglossum baleicum. Taxonomy (NCBI): domain Eukaryota; kingdom Metazoa; phylum Arthropoda; class Insecta; order Hymenoptera; family Halictidae; genus Lasioglossum; species Lasioglossum baleicum. The sequence goes on along the minus strand of NW_027469195.1, from coordinate 53,498 downwards.
CCTGGTATTCCGGGAGTCAATCCGCTGCACACTATTGACAATGGACATCTTAATTCACGGTTTGAACATTACAGTAGGGCGTGAACCGTTTGAGCATATTACCTATTGTTATAAAGTCTAACATTTGACCGAAGACCTTACCTTCCAAGAACCTAAACCGCTGGATCGAGAGTATAACATCGTGTTCAGTGAAAGAAAATAGTACACATTTTAGAGGCGGAAATCTTAACTTCATGTATGAATTAGAACATCGGGAGTCAAACCGTCACCAACTTACTTGAGAGTCGCAGAGCTAAGTCAATAGCTTCACCGGCCCGGGGATACTGAGAGCCAAGCCAGGTATTCCGGAAATCAATCCGCTGTACACTATTGGCAATAAACGCGTCAGATGAAGTTTTGAATATTATAGTTGTGCGTCAAGCCATATGAGAACGTTTCCAATTGGTATTACGTCAAACGCTTTACTGATGACCTTACCATCCGCAAGCCCAACGCGCTGTATCGAGGGTATGACAAAGTGTTCAGAGGAACAAGCTAGTATACGTTTTTGGCCTGGGCACCTTTCTTCATGTATGAAATGGAAGATTCAGTGTCAAACCGTCAGGGAACGCTACCACCGACTTTGGGAATTGACCGACAAACTCAATAACTTCACCCATCCCTTTATTTCTATAGCTAAACCAGGTGAACCTGGAGTAAATACGCTGCACAGTGTTGGCAATAGACGCCTTAATTCACTGTTGCATAGTAAAATAGAGCGTCAAGCCGCTTGAGATCAATACCAATTGCTATAATGTCAAACACTTTACCGATGGCCTTACCTTCGGACAAGCAAACTCGCCGATTCGTGTGTATAACTTTGCGTTCAAGGAAAGAAATTAGTCTCCATTTCAGTGGCGGGCGACTTAATTTCATGTATGAATTAGAAGGTTGAGTGTGAAACGATCAGGAACGCTACAACCTCCTTTGAGAGTCTATCTGCTGAGCCAATAGCTTCACCTATGCTGTGATTCTGAGGTTGAAATCAGGTAATACCGAAGTAAATCCGCTGAAGAGTATTGGCAATAGATACCTTAATTCTCGGAGTGAATATTAAGGTACAGAATCAATCCAATCTGGAACGACACATATTCGTATAGGTTCAAACTTTACCGAAGGCCTTACCTGCCGAAAAGCAAATACATTGTATCGAAAGTATAACTCCGTGTTCAGAGAAGAAGAGTATTATGCATTTTACGTACGTAATTTTATGTACGATTTAAGAAATTGTGGGTGGCAACTTTCGAGAATGTTGCCACCCTCTTTGACAGTCGAACGGTTAAGTCAGTAGCCTCACCTATCCTGTGATTATGAGAGTCGAACCAGGTATTCCGGGAGTAAATTCGCTGAACAGTATGTGCAATAGACACCATAATTCACGGTTTAAATATTAAAGCACACCGTCAATCCGCTGTAGATCGTTAGCTATCGGTATAAATTTATTAACTACGCGGATAACCTTTCCTTCGTAGAAGCTAACTCGCGGCTTCGAGGATATATCGTCATGTTCAGAGAAACAAACTAGTAAGCCTTTTAGTGACGGCCACATTAATTTCATTATGAATAAGAAGATCGAATGTCGAACCCTTCGGAAAGGTTAGCACCTTCATTTTGAGACCAACGGCTAAGTCAATAGCTACACCCATCCTGTGATTCCGAGTGTCGAACCAGGTATGACCGGAGTAGATACGCTGCACAGCAATGGCAATAGACACCGTAATTCACGGTTTGAATATCAAAATAGCTTGACAAACCGTTTCAGATCGTTACCGACTGTTACCACCTTCTATGACATTCGAAATCCTAAGGAAATAGCTCACATATCCTGTGTTTCGACATTCAGGCTAAGTATTCCTGGTGTAAATCGGCTGATCAGAATTGGCAATAGAAACACTACTTCACGTTCTGAATATTAAAGCAGTCCGGAAAACCATTGTAAGGCGTAACCTATTTGCATAATGTTAAAAACTTTGCGGATAGCCTTACCTTCGGAGATGCTAACCCGCATCCTCCAAAGTATATCTTCGTCTTCAGAGGATCAAATTAGTAAACATTTTAGTGACTGTGACCTTAATTTCATGCATGAATTGGAATATCGATGGTCAAACCGTTCGAGAACCTTATCACCATTGTTGAAATTCACACATCTAAGTAAATAGCTGCGTCTGTCCTGAGATTCCAAAATGAAAATCACGAATTCCAGAAGTAAATACCCTGAAAATAATTGGCAATATACACCTCAAATCACGGTATGAATTTAAAAGTAGAGCGTCAAAGCGTTTATGAACGATAGCTTTGGTTTAAAGTCATCCTTTTTTCCGAATAGTTTATCTTTCTAGAACATTACCGGCTGTGCCGAGTGCCATGCTTAGTGCCACAGAAACAAATTCGGAGCCATTATAGCAGACGGACAGCTATACAAAATTTATGAATAGAAAAATGGAGAGTACAACCGTTGGAGATCGATCCCACCTTGTTTGAAAGTCGCACATCTAAGTCAATAGTTTACCTATCCCGTGATTGCGGGAGTCAAACCATGTATTCGGGCTGTAAATGCGCTAAACAGTTTTGGCAATAGATACCTTAATTTTCGGCGTGAATATTAAAATAGAGCGTCACGCAGCGTGAGAACGTTATTAAATGTTATAAAGTATAACGTTTCGCCGAATGCCCTTACCGTCGGAGAAGCTAACCAGCCGTTTCGAAAGTATAGCAATGTGTTCAGAGAAGAAACTAGAAAACAGCTTAGTGACGCGGACCATAATTTCATTATGAATACGGTGATCCTGGTTCGAACCGCACGAGAAGGTTGTCAACTTGTTTGAGATTCGAAAGGCTAAGACAATAGCTCCATCTAACCTGGGAATCCCAGAGTTAAACCAGGTATTCCGGGAGTAAATTCGCTGATCATTATTGGCAACAGACAACTTAATTCACGGTTTGAATGGCATAGAAGAGTGACTGACCGTTTTAGAGCACTGCCAATTCGTATAAAGACAAACACATTAGAGATGGTCTTACCTTCTGAGAAACAGACCTGCCGTTTCGAGAGTATAACTTCGTGTTCAGAGGTTCAAATTCGTATACATTTTAGTGATGGACACCTTTGTTTCATGTATTAACAGGAAGATCTACTGTCAAACCGTTCGAAAATTTCACCACCTTCTTGCAATGTGGATCGGCTAAAGCAATAGCTTCACCTATTCAGTGACTCGGAGAGTCAAAGAAGGTATTGCTCGAATAAATCCGCCGGTCAGTATTGTCAGCAGACACCTTAATGCTCTGTATAACTATTAAAGCAGGCCGTCAGGCCCTTGTAGAGCATTACCTATTCGTGTAGAGTCAAAAATTTTACATAATGCCTTACCCTCCGAGAAACTAATTCGCTTAACGGGAGCATAACACCGTACGCAGAGGTACGAACTAGTACACATTTTAGTGACGAGCGCCTTCACTTCCTGCGTGTACTAGAAGATCGAGGATCACATCCATCCAGAACGTTAGCACCTTCTTTCTGAGACGAACTGCTAAGTCGACTTCACCTACCCTGCGATTCCGAGTGTCAGACCAGTTATTCCGGGAGTAAATCCGCTGAATAGTATTGGCTATAGTATTGTCAATGTACAGATTCAAGCCATTGTAGAAGGTTACGTATTGGTAGAGAGTCAAACTTTACAGCGCGGGCCTTACTTTCCGCAAACCTAAACCGCTGTATCGAGAATATAAAAACGTGCTCAGAGAAACGAATTAGTATATATTTTAGTGACTGGCACCTTAATATCATGTATGAATAAGAAGATCGAAAATAGGTCGATAATGTTACTACCTTCTGTGAGAGAGAAACGGCTAACTCAGTAGCTTCACCAATCCTGTGATTCCGACAGTAAAACCAGGTATTCTCGAGGTACGTCCGCTGAAGAATTTTGTCAATACACACCTTAATCCTCGGTTTTAATGTTACAGTAAAGCGTCAAACGGTTTGAGAACGATACCAGTTGGTATAAAGTTAAGCAACTTACCGATGGCCTTACACTCGGAGAAGCAAACTCGCCGTTTCCAGAGTATAACTTCGTGTTCAGGGAATGATATTAGTCATTATATCAGTGACGGGCACCATCAGTTCATGTACGAATTAGAAGATCGAGTGTCAAACGGTTCGACATCTTTATCGCCTTCTTTGAACATCGCGTATTCAAGACAATAGCAGCACCTCTTCTCTGATTCCGAGAGGCAAATAAAGTATTGCAGGTGCAAATGCACTGATCAGTATTGGCACTAGACCCCGTAACTCACGGCATGGATCATAAAGTACAGAGTCAGACGGCTGGAGAACGTTACCAATTGTTGTAACGTCATACTCCTGACCGGATAACTTACCTTCCAGGAACATATCCCGCTGAACCGCGGGTATAACTTCGTGTTCAGAGAAACGAATTAGTATAAATTTTTCTGACATGCACCTTAGCTACATGTATATATCAGATGACCGAATGTCAAACCGCTCGAAAACGTTTCCACCTTCTTTGAGAGTAGAACGGCTGAGTCAACAGCATTACCTATCCTGTAATTCAGAGAGTGAAGCCTGGTGTTCCAGGTGTAAGTACGCTGGAGAGAAGCGGCAATAGACACCTTAACTTACGTTATGAATATTACAGTAGAATGTCAATCCGTCTGAGAACATTACCAATTGGTAAAAAGTCATTCCTTATACCGCATTCGTTATCTTCCTAGAACCTAACCTGCTGTAACGACGGTATAACTTCGTTTTCAGAGAAACAAATTTGCAGCGATTTTAGTAACGGACATCTTAACTTGAAGTATTAATTAGGAGATCGACCGGTAAACGTTCGAGAGCGATACCACCTTCTGTGAGAGTCGATAGGCTTAGTCTGTAGCGCCACCTATCCCATGATTCCGAGAGTCAAACCAGCTATACCGGGGTTATATCCGCAGAACGGTATTAGCAATAGAGACCTCAGATCCCGGTTTGAATATTAAAATACAGCGTCACACCGTTCGATAACGTTACCAGTTGTCATAAGGTCAAACGTTTTAGCGAAGGCGCTACCATCCGCGAACATCATCCGCGTCAGCGAGAATATAACTTCATCTTCAGAGAAAGAAGTTGGTATTCATTTTAGTCACGCGCACTTATTCTTCGTGTATGAATATGATGATCGAGTGTAAAACACTTCGAGAACGTGACCACACTCTTTGAGATTCAAACGGCTAAGTCAATTGCTTCACCTATCCTGTGACTCCGAGAGTCAACCCATGAATTCCGGGTGTAAATATGCTAAACCGTTTTGGCAACCGACACCTTTATTCACGATTTGACTATTAAAATAGTCCGTCAAACCGTTAGAAATCGTTACTAATTGATATAAGGTCAAACTTTTCACAGGATGCTTTAACGTCGGTGAACCTCACCAGCTTCATTGTGAGTATAACATAGTATTAGAAGGATCATAGTAGTAAGCATTTTAGTGACTGGGAGCGTATACTCATGTATAACTCAGAGGATCGATGGTCAATCCTTTGGAGATCGTTGTTACCTTCTTCGAGTGTCGTGGGGCTTAGTCAGTAGCTACAACTATCTTGCGGTATCAAGGACCAGGCCAGGTATTCCGGGAGAACATGCGCTGTGCAGTATTGTCAATGGACACCTTAATTCACGGTTTGGATGTTAATGTAGGTGGTCAATCCGTTTGAGAAAGCTATCCAATGATATGAAGTCAAACGCTTTACCGAAGGCCATACCCACCGAAACACTAACCCGCTGTCTTCTCGAGAGTACTACTTCGTGTTCAGAGAATGAAATTGGTCCTCATTTCTGTGACGGAAGCCTTAATTTCATGCATGAATTAGAAAATCGGGTTGTCAAACCGAACAAAAACGTTCACACCTCATTTGAGTCTTTAATTCAGCAGCTTCACCTTTCCTGCCATTCCGAGAGTCAGACCACGTATTCCGGAAATAAATCTCCCGGTCAGCATATGCAGTACACACCCTAATTCACGGAATAAATTTTAATGTACATTGTGAAACCGTTGAAGGACGCTACCTATTTGTATGCAATTAAAATTTTTATCGGATACGACACCCTCAGAGAACCAATCCCGCCACAGGTAGTGTCTACCTTTGTGTTCACGGAAAAATATTAGTAGATACTTTAGCGACGGGACATCATGTTTTCGTGTTTCAGTAGCAGAATCGAAAGTCAAAATGAGCAGTACAATACTCGCAATAGAAACCATAATTCTCGGTTTCAATATTATAGTACATCGTCGCACCGATTGAGAACGCAACAAATTAGTACAAAGGTCAAAATCCTTACCGATGATTTTACCTTCCGCCAGCCGTTCGCGCGACATAGAGAGTTTAATTTCGTGTTCAGAGAGAGAAATTTGTAACCGTATCAGTGACGGGCATCTTATTTTCATGTACGAATTAGAAGATCGTGTGTCAAATCATTCGAGATCGTTACCACCACCTTTTAGTGTCCATCCGCTGAGTCAGCAGCTTCACCCATGGTTGTGATTCCGAGCGTCAAGCCCGATATTCCATTAGTAAAACCGCTGAGCAGTATTGGCGATAGAAACATTAATTCACCGCACGAATATTAAAGTAGAGAGCCAAACCGCCGGTGAACATTACAGGTAGGTATAAAGTCATTCTATTCACAGATTACCTTACGTTCTGAGAACATAACTGGCAGCAGGGTATATGTTGCTTCGTGATCAGAGAAACAAATTAGTATACATTTTAATGGCGGCATCCTTAATTACATGAATGAATAACTAGTTCGAGTGTCAAACGAAAGTTGTCACCTCATTTGAAGGTGGCACTACTGAGTCAATAGCTGCAGCTATCCTGAGATTCCGAGCGGCAAGTCAGGTATTCCAGGAGTAAATCCACTGATGAGTACTGGAAACTGACACCATAATTCTCGTTTTGAATTCTATAGTAGAGCGACAAACCGTTTGAGAACGTGCCCAATTGGTATAAAGTTAAAAAATTTTACCGATGGTCTTATAAATTCGCGATCAGAGATACAAATTAGTATACATTTAAGACACGAGCACCTTAATTTCATTTATGAATTAGAAGATCTGGTGTCGAAACATTCGGGAACGTTATCACCATGTTTGGGAGTCGAACGGCTGAGTCAATAGATTCAGCTACCCTGTGATTCGGTGGAGTCAAACCTGGTATTCCAGGAAGAAATCCGCAGAATGGTATTGATAATAGACACCTTAATTTTCGGTGTAAATATTAAAGTTGAAAGTAAGTCCATTTGAGAACGTTACCAATTTGCATAACGACATACTATTTACCTGATACCTTACCTTCAGAGAACATAGTCCGTTGTATCGAGGGTATAACTTCGTGTTTAGCGAAAAAAATTGGTAGACATTTTAGGTACGGGCACCATAGTGTCGTGTATGAATTAGAAGGTCAATGGTCAAACCGTTCGAGAACATCACCGCCATCATTGACGGTCGGACGTCGAAGTCAGTAGCTTCATCTGTCCTGTGATTCCGAGAGTAATGACAGGTATTCCTGGAATACTCCGCTGAACAGTATTGGCAATAGACAGCTTATTTCACGATATGATCATTAAGGGAGTGCATCAAACCGTCGTAGAGCGTTACCTATTTGTATAGATTCTAACGCTTTACCGAAGAGCTAACATTCCGTGAAGCTAACCCTCTGTATCGAGCGTATGACTTCGTGTTCACAGAAGCAAGTTGGTATACATTTTGGTTACGGCTACATTAGTATCATGTGTGAATTTGATGATCCAGGGAAAAGCGTTTCGAGAATGTGACCACCTTCCTTGAGATTGTAACAGCTAAAGGAATAGCATCTTTGAGAGTCGAACGGACAAGTCAGTAGCTTCAGCTATCCTGTAACTCCGAGAGTGACGCCGTGTATTCCAACAGTAAGTACGATCAACAGTTAAGGCAATAGACACCTTAATTCACGCTATGAATATTAAAGTAGAGAGTTAAACCGCGGAAGAACGTAAGGAATTTGTATAGAGTGAAACTCTTTCCCGAAGGCCTATCCTCCAGAGATGTTAACCCGCTGTATTGAGCATATAACACCGTGTTCTGTGAAGCAAATTACACAACCTTCTAAGGGCAGGCGCCGTAACATCATGTATGAATAAGAAGATCGAGCGTCATACCGTTAGAGAACGTTATCATCTTCCTTGAATGTCACAATTCTAAGTCAATTGCTACACTTATCCCTTGTTGCCGAGAGGCAATTCAGGTATTCCAGGAGTAAATGCGCTGAACTGTATATATTTAAGAGTTGGTCTCGAACGGTTTGACGCTTTACTTTTCTATTCATACCGTGAATTGGAGTGTCTATTGGCAGTACTGTTCAGCGGATTTGCACCAGGAATATCTGAATTGACTATCCGAATCCCTGGACTGGTGAAGCTGTTGAGTTTTCCGTTCGAATCACAAAGAAGGCGGTAACTTTCTCGAATGGTTTGACGCTCTATCTTCTTATTCATACTGAATTGAAGGTCCCCGTCACTGAAATGATAACTAATTTCTTTCCGCGAACCGAAGTTGCACTCTCGATACAGCATGTTATTTTTTTGGAGGGTATGGTCTTCGGTAAAGTGTCTGACTTTGTAGCAACTTGCAACGGTCTCAAAGGGTTTGACACCCTATTTCAATATGAAAACCGTGACATAAGGTGTCTAATACCAAAACTCTTGGCCGGGCTTGCTCTCGGAATACCTCGCTTGACTCTCGGAATCGCAGGATAGGTGATGCTATTGACGTAGCCGTTCGTCTCTCGCAGAAGTTTGGAACCCTCTCGTATGGTTTCACCACAGCTCTTCTGATTTATAAATGAAATTATGCTGCACGCCACTAAAATGTATACCAGTTAGTACCTCAGAACACGGCGTGATACTCTTGGTACAGGTGGTCAGTTTTTCAGATGGTAAGGCGTTCTGTAGGAAATTTAACCCTATACGAATACGGAATGTTATACAATTTCTCCACGGCCATCCTTAATATTCATCCCGAGAATGAGACTAACTATTGCCAATACACTTCAGCGGATTTACACTCGGATTAAATTGTCTTACTCTCGGAATCAGAGGATATGTGAAGCTACTTACTTAACCTTTCGTCTCGATGCTGGTATTTATACACAATTTGTGGTGCTCGTCCGCTAAAATGTTTACTAATTTGTTTCTGTGCACATTATGGAGGACACTCGCTAGGGCGGGTTAGGTTCCTGGAAGGTATGGTATTCCGTTAAAGGAATGACTTTATGCGCACTGGTAATGTTCTCCGTCAGTTTGACTCACTACATTCATATTCATACCGTGCATTAAGGTGTCCGTTGCCAATATTCTTCAGCGGACTTACACCCGGAATACCTGGTTTGACTCTCGTAATCACAGGATGGGTGAAGCTATTGCCTTAGGTGTGAGACTTACAAAGAATATTGGATCATTCTCCGACGGTTTGACTCTCTACCATAATATTCATACCGTGATTTAAGGTCTCTGTGGCGAATGCTGTTCAGCGGGTTTACTGGCGGAATGAATGGTTTGTCTCTCGTAATCACAGAATCGGTGAAGCTTTTGACTTAGCCGTTCGACACTCAAAGAAGGTGAAATCGTTCTCGAGTGGATTGTCTCCTGATATTGTAATTCAAACATGAAGCTATGGTAATATTAAAATGTATACATATGTGTTTCTCTCGACACGAAGTTATACTATCGATACGGCGGGATAGCTTCACGGAACGGAAGGCTTTCGGTAACAGGTTTGACACTATGGGAGTAGGTAATGTTCTTCAACGGTTTGACGATCAGCTTTAGAATTCATACCTGCTGTTGCGATGTCCGCTTCCAGTACTATATAGTGGATTGTCTCCCTGAATACCTTGTTCCACCTTTGGAATAACAAGGTAGGTGGAGCTATTGATCTAGAGGTACAGTTCTCGAAGGAGGTGGTAACGTTGTCGAACGATTTGACGGTCGCTTTTCTTATTCGTGCATGAAATTAAGGTGTACGTCACTAAAATGCGCACTAATTTGTTTCCTTGGACACGAAATTATTATCTCCATACAGTGAGATGTGTTCTCGGAAGGTAAGGCCTTCGGTGAAAAGAGTGACTCTATACCAATTGATAATGACCTCCGACGGATTGACTCTCTACTTCGATGTTCATACCGTGAATTATGATGTCACATGCCTATATAATTTAGCGGATATATTCCCGAAATTATTGGTTTGACTCTCATCATCACAGGATATGTGAAGCTATTGATTTAGACGTTCCACACTCAAAGAAGTTCTTGCCGTTCTCAAACGGTTTAACACGTGATCTTCTAGTTCATACATGAAACTAAGGCGCCCATCACTCAAATGATTACTTATTTCTTTCTCTGAAAACGTGGTTATACTCTCCATACAGCGGTTAGTTTCTTCGTAGAGTATGGCCTTCGGTATCGCGTTTGACTTTACAGCAATTGGGAACGGTCTACAATGGTTTGGAGCCCTGCTTTAATATTGAAACCGTGGAATGAGATTTCTATTGCCAATACAGTTCAGCGGATTTAATCCAGGAATACCTGGTATGACCGTCGGAAACACAGTATATGTGAAGCTATTTACTTAGCTGCCCGAATTTCATAGAATGTGATAACGTTGCCGAGCTGTGTAACCATCCACGTTCTAATTCATACATGAAATTAAGATGCCATCACTATAATGTATACTCGTGCGAATCTCTAAACACGAAGTTATTCTCTCGATACAGCGGTATAGTTTATTCGGAGATTAAGGCATTCTGTTAGACGTATCACCCTATACGAATAGGCAATGTTCTAAAACGGCTTCACCCCGCTTTAGTTTGCAAACCGTGAACTGAGGTGTCTATTGCCAATGCTGAACAGGGCATTTACTCCCGGCATATCTGGTTTAACGTTCGGAGTTACAGTATACTTTACTTAGCCGTTCCTCTCTCACTGAAAGTGTTAACGTCCGCGAACGGTTTGACCCGCGGTCTTGTAACTCATGCACGAAGTTTAGGTGCCCGTCATTGAATTATATTCAAATGTGTTGCCCTAATCACGTAGCTCTAGTCAAGATACAGGGGGTTAGTATCTCAGAAGGCACAACCGTCTGAAAAATGTCTGACTCTATTCTATTACGAAACATTCATCAACGGTTTGACTCAGTACTTTGATGCTCATACCCGGAGTTACGGTGCCTATTGCCAATGCCCTTTAGCGGATATAATCCCGATATAGCTGGTCTGACTGTCGGAATCATGTGTTAGGTGATGCTACATACATAGCGGTTCGTCTCGCACAGAAGGTGGTCGCGCTCTCGAACGGTTTGACCGTCGATCTTCTAATTCATATAGCAAAGTAATGTATGCCTCTGCTGTAATGTCGACTAATGTGTTACCGTGATCACTAAGCATGACACTCGCTAAAGCGCGTTATGTTCTCGGAGGGTAACATATTCGGTAATAAGAATGACACTATTCCAATTATTAATGTTCTCCGAAGGATTGACCTTCTACTTTAATATTCATACCCTGAATGATGAAATCTATTGCCAATAGTGAACAGCGGATTCACTCCCGGAATAACTGATTTGGCTATCTCAATCACAGGATAGGTTCATGTATTGACTGAGTCTTCCAATTCTTAAAGAAGGCGATAACGTTCTCGCGCGGTATGACCATACATTTTCTAATTCAGACATGATATTAATGTGCCAGTCACAAAAAGTGCATACTAATTTGCTCCTCTGAACACGTAGACATAATATCGATACAGCGGGTGGTTTCTCGGAAGGTAAGGCCTTCGCTATAAAGTTTGGCTCTATATCAATGCGTGACGTACTACAGCGGTTTACCCGTGGACTTTAATATTTATACCATGAAATAGGGTGTCCTATGCCAATACAGTACAGCAGATTTATTCCCGGAATTCATGCTTTGACTTTCGGAATTACAGGATAGGCGAACTATTGATGTAGACGTTCGACTCCCACAGAAGGTGGCAACGTTCTCGAATGGTTTGACACCCGATCATCTAATTTATACATGAAGTTAAGGTGCCCGTCACTGAAATGAATAATAATTTCTTCCTTTGAGCACGAAATTATACTTTTGATACAGCGGGTTATATATTCGGAGGGTAAGGTCTTTAGTAAAACGTTTGACTTTATACCCATTGGTAATTCCCACGTACAGTTTGGGGCTCTACTTTAACACGTTGACGCCGGTCTCACTCACTGGTGGCCCATGCTTGTCTGTTCCCTGCGGCGGCATGAACCACCGGTTGCTCATGCTAGATTGTTCCGTGGGGCGGCATGCATTACCGATGAGCCACGTTCGTTAATCAAAAATAATATAGTACAAAATGTTATTTTGTAGATTTAACATTATACATTAACAATTCATCCTTATAATCAAACATTTAGCACGATATACATAAATTTTAACTTAATTACTACATTAACTATAACAGAATATAACGACTCATGTTGCCGATGCAATTTTTAAAATCATTTTAGACAAATTGCCGGCTTATCCGGACAAATTCTACAGAAGGTCATTACTCTTTTTGCTTTATTTGTGACGTACTGTGTGCCTCTTAAGTTTGTTAAGCGCTTGTAACACTCTTCACATCTTTTCCTCATTTTCCTCACGGGTCCTTGGTGTGAACTTAAAAAATGTTTTTTCTTCTACTTCCTATTAGCTCTTCTCTTGGGAGAATGTCAACACTCTTCAATAGATAATCAATAATTTTCTCTTCAAATTTTAAGATTTTGTAACGCTTGGTTCCCCACTTTTTGTGGATGTACCATGCATTCGCTATAGAGTTCCAGTATATTAGCTCCATAACAACTTTTTTGCACCATTTTACCGTTCTCCGTAATCATTTATAATAAGATCGCACTTGATCAGATATATCAACTCCCTTCTTCGCACAATTGTAAGAAACAGCGGTGCCTGGTTTTAATTTATCATCTTTCCGGCGAATAATGACGCAATTGTAAGATATCGAAGTGGTTAACATACAGAGAGGACTTTTGTCTGTTCACTTTTAAAATTTCTCGCCGCTCAGATTTTCGAGAGATATAATGTCGCCCCGTTTCTGTTTCTGCTTTGCCAGTGTCTGTAGAAACTTTCTATTCATTTTGATTGTACCGAAAATGTATTATTCCTTTGGTGAGAAGATCTTCGGATAATAGAATACTTGTATAAAACTGTCGGTAAATAACATCCGGCCCATGAATAATAGATCTCGTATGAATGTCATGACTATATCGTGAGAATGTGCTTTTAGAATTCTTGTTTCATTTTTTCCCGAATAAATATGCTCATTATATGTATATCCGTCCGGAAGGCAGAGTTTGTACAGTTTTATTCCATGTTTGTGCCGATTGCCGCGTATATATTGACGAAGGCTAACGCGTCCTTTCCTCGGAACCATGCTTTCGTCAGTTACTATATTTTTTCCTGGTTTTACTACACCTTGGAATGCACGAAGAATTTTGTCAACTGCATTTCGCATTTTGTGTAACCGATCCGCGGTTCTAGCCGTAGCATTACCAGAAAAGTGCAAAACTATTATATAGCTAAGAATGGACCGCGTTTCATTGCCTTCATTACTCGCGCATTCGCATACATCGCCTTTTTAGACCAATATAGTAGAATTTCGAGTACCTGCACTACATAACAAACAAGATACCAACAAACGCGTTTCATTCACATTTTGAAATGGGGTTCCATGCTTGATGATGTTGTCTCCTGCCATATGCTGCATTCACTATGCACTGAACAGCGTACCTATTCGTCTCTTCTACGATGATCTCCAATATCGCGTCCGTGATGAATAATTTATATAATGCAACTGGAATGTCGCAGTCCGTCTCCGCGATCAGTATCTATTCTTCCTCTGAATACTCTTCCTCTGATGCACATTTTTCTGCTATTCTCCGCCATTAAGCATCATCATCTAGATCCCCTACACCAGTCTCCGAATCTTCTTCCTCCGTGGTACTCCATTCCGTTGCCGTGTCCGATGATGATGATGAAATTATTCTATTTCTTCGACCCTTTAGCATGATTCCAGATACAGATTCATCAGACGAAATACTGAACTCTATATCCATTGTATCTAATATTTAGATGGGCAGAAATAAAAATGAAAAATGTTAACCACCTTTTTAGAAGGAAGGAAACTTTATGCTACCTTTATACTTACTGAAAGATATGTGATCTCGTGAACCTTTTAGAATTGTATTGACCTCGAGGATCATAAAAACTTCGCACAACCCAAAATGCTCACAACGGGCACTAAGTAAAGCCTTCTTCACTTGCCGTCAATTATAAACTCTCCATAAACCTCATGTCGCTGGCTAAACTCTCAATGATCATCCCCACTTACTAGGTCACACATTATATAGGAGGTGTCACCTGGGTAGTATTTATTCCCTCAGAAATCACTAACTTCCCTCATTACGTGTGGGTGGTCCTAAACGTTTAATTGGCCCAGAGGTTGGTCAAAGTTCGCATGCCTCATGCTCACCATGTGGCCAACGATAGGCCATGGGAAAGGGATTATTTCTGGAAAATCGCACAATGGTGCTGAATATATCCTTCTTTGGCGATCCTGGAAACAAAACTGTAGTGCGAAAACCCGGAGACCCTTTCTGTGTTACAAGTTGCCAGGGCACCTGGAAGTCGTTAGTCGGTTACTCGACGAAATTGCCGCTCGCACTAAACATAATTTACGCATAAAACTTACACTACGTCCTAGAAATATTTTCGTCATATACGACAATCGGTCGCAGAATTTCTAGAGAATTGTTGCATTTGAAAGGGTCCTATTACTTGTGCTCTAAACTACTCGTGGTCCGAAACACGAGAAGCTAAAACCCTACTTGACCAGAATTGGGCTGTGACACGGAGAACTTTGTTTACAAGGGACCAGGTGGAGGGCCACGTGCTCTACACCCGTGGACGTTCCCCAGCGCTGGGTTATAAATACCGAAAGGCCTCACAAACGGAAAGTGCTCCGGTCACCGCGCTTGGGTGACATGTAATTTAGATATATTACATGCCTGAAGTATAGGCACATCACCTAGTAGGAGAGGGTTCTCTCCACCACCCCCTCGCGTGAGAGGACTTCTCCCCCTTCAAGATGTACAATACGAAGATCAAGGGAACGCCCTTGGTCCCTAAACTTCAATAAGGGACGATTTCCCCTGTTTGGCCATCTCCACGGGTTTTCAAAACGCATCATGGAAAATCGTGGGAAAGTATAAAGGTACCATTAAAACGGTAAGCAGAACTGTTCCAAACGTCGAGGAGTCGAAGTGGAAGTTAGTTTCCTCCTAACGTGCTAGTGGGCATTAGGGCGCAAGCATTCAAGAGTAAAATTTGGTGCCGCACCGCTGCATGGTGCGGACCACTATTCGTCGCACGGAACAGACACCGAATATCCACGCATGAGTCAACGTGTTAAGATTGAATCCGTGAATTAAGGCGTGCATTGCAAATACTGTTCCGGGCATTTGCTCCCGGAATACCTGGCTTGACTCTTGGAATCACAGGATATGTGAAGCTACTAACTTAGATGTTCGACATTCACAGATGTCGGCAACGTGCTGGATCGGTTTGGCCATGAATATTCTGATTCCTACATGAAGTTAAGGTGCTCGTCAATAAAATTTAAACTAATTCGTCCCCCTGAACACGATGTTATTCTCACGAAACAGCGGGTTTGTTTCTCGGCTGGTAAGGCATTCTGCATGCAGTTTCATCCCACACCAATAGGTAATGTTCTACGACGCCTTGACGGCATGCATTAATATTCAAACAGTGAATTGTGGGGTCTATTCCCAATACTGTTCAGCGGCCTTAGTTCATGGATACCTGCTTATACTCACGCTATCACTGGTTAGATGAAGTTATGTCGAGGTCTTGTAGTTGTACACTGCAGTTCGAAGCGCCATTACTGTATGGTTTCAGTCAATTCCTTATGCTTGACTTTGTACCATAAGCATTCTGTAACAGTTTTCTATTTATTTATAGATACTGCAATTTACTGTTGTTATATTTTCGTTCTTGTTCGTAATCTTCAATTATTATGTAAAAAATTGTATTTCTTAGTAAAGTTGCAGTTGAAATTAGTTGAGTGTACGTTTACCTTATCTTGGTAAAAACATTGTTATGTTATACGATTGTCTGTATACGTACCTACTCTACCGATACTACACGGTAGGAGTTATTTTGTATTTGCGTTCAACAGATCGGCGCGACACTACTAGATGTTCCTCGTTAATTTCATAACCAGGACTTGGTCCCGTATGCATTTTATCCCTGCCATCCATTTATTAACACATACTGCAATTTACTTTTACGATCTTTACGATTTGTTTTATAACTTCCAGCCTTTATGTTCAAAGACTATATTTTTTAGGAAAAGTGTCTATGGAATTAGTTGAGTTTACATCTATGACAATATTGATGTATGCTTCTTCTTATTTTATATGATTCTCTGTTTTCGTACCTTGCTTACAGAGCGACACGAGTGGAGTGGTCTTGCAGTTGCGATCAGTATATCGGAGCGACACTACTCTATGAGCTTCGTTAATTTCATCAACCATAATACTGTACCCCATGGATCTCTTCCCAGTGTTCCATTTATTTATACATTCTGTATATTACGGTTATGCTATTCTCGATTTCATCATAATTTTCACTTTTTTTAATAAAAACTTGTACTTCTTAGTAAAAATGCCTTTTCAATTGGATAAGTCTACATTTATGCAAATATTTTGTTATATTTTCTGTTGTATAATATGATTGTCTGTATACAAACCAACGCTTCTGCAGCAACACTAATGGAGTGGCCTTGTAGTTACGTTCGGTAGGTCGGAGCTACTCGACAGTATGGTCTTTGTTCATTTCAATATACTCAATGTAGTACCGTAACCATTCATTCGCAATTTCCCGCTTATTTCTATTCATTTGTTCCCAATTTTTACTTTATTTATACATTCTGCAATTTACTGTCCTAATATTTTCGATTTTCTTCCAAATTTTCAATTTTTATAATAAGAAATTCTATTTCCGAATAAAGTAGTCTTTGTAATTACTTGAGTGTACGCTTATGTCATTTATTTGTCACATATTGATATTTTATATGGCTTTATGCACGCGAACCTACGTGCCCGGACCTACACCACTGGCGAGGACTTGCAGTTGCGAACGCCAGATCGAAGCGGCATACCGCGTGATCTTCGTAAACTATTTTAACGACAATATTGTACCGCATGCAATATTTCGCAAATTCCTATTTACTTCTGCATACTGCAATTTACTGCTATGATTTTTCGACTTTTTTCATAATCTCCAATTTTAATTTAAAAAATTCTATTGCATAGGAAATCTCTCTATGGAATTAGTTAAGTGTATGTTTATGATAATAGTTTGTTATATCTTACGCTATTTTCTCATGGTCTGTATACCTAACTCCGATGCCGGAGCGAGACGAAGGTCGACGTATTGCAGTTGCGTAGAGCAGATTGGAGCGGCACTACTGGATGGTATTTGTTAATTTCCTTGACCTTGATATACCGTATGCATTTCTTCTCAGTCTTCCATTTATTTATGCATACTCTTATTTATTGCATTGACATTTTCATTTTTTTTAAAAACTCTTAATCCTTGGTGTAAAAATTTGTGATTTTCCGTAAAAGTGACTTTGGAATTAGTTCAGTGTGCGTTTGTGGCATCAGTTTATTAATCTTATTGCTATCTCGTACGATTGTGTGCATATGTACCTATGGTTCCGGAACAACACGACTGTAGTGGTCTTCTAGTTGTGTTCCGCAAATCTGAGCGGCACTGCTGAATGTTCAAGGTTAATTTCTTCAGTCCTGAGATTGTACAGTATGCATTTTCCCAGCATTCTATTTATTAATGCATACTGTAATTTATTGTTGTGATATTTTCAATTCTTTTCAAAATTTCAAGTTTTTATTTTCAAAAATTTGTATTTCTTAGTAAAAGCGTTCTTGGAACAAGGTGAGCTTAAGCTTATGACAATACTTTGTTGAGCTTGTTGTCATTTTATATGATTGTCTGTATTCATACCTACGATTCCGGAGCGACAGGGCTGTGGTGGACTTGTATTTGCGTATGGTACATCGGAGCAACGCTAATCGATGTTCTACGTTAATTTCTTTAACCTTGAACTTGTACCATATGCAGTTCCTCCCATCTCTGCTAATTACTTCTTCGCGCTGTAATATATTGCTGTGATTTCATCGATTTTGTCTGAATTTTTATTTACTAATTTCAAAAATAGTATTTCTTTTTTTACAGAGCGCCATTGGAATTACATGAGTGTACGTTTATGACCATACCTTTTATAATTTGTTGTTACATTGTGTGAATGTTTCTATATGTACCGACTCTCCCGGCGCGACACGACTGGACTTATCTTGTAGTTGCGTTCTCCAAATCGGAGCGGCACTGCTCTATGGCCCATGTTCATTTTTTTAACCTTGATATTGTACCACTTGCATTCTTTCCCTATTTTCAACTTATTAGTACATACAGTAATTTACTGTTTCGATTCTTTTGTTATTTCCAAAATTCCCAATTTCAATTATCAATCATTATACATTTTATGAATGGTGCCTTTGGAATTTGATGAGTGTACGCTTACGACAATATGTTGTTGAATAGTTAGTTATTATATATGATTGTCTCCGCCTGTTCCTACGCTGCCGGAGCGGCAGCACTGGATTCGTCTTGTTGTTGCGTTCGCTAAGTCGAAGCGACAAATGCTGTATGGTCTACTTTAATTTCTTTAACCTTCATATACTGCCGTATGCATTCCATCGCATTTTTCCATTTATTTATATGTACTGTAATATACTGCTTTAATACTGACGATTTTTTCCAAAGTTCCCAATTTTTGATATCAATCATTGTACATTTCATGAATAGTGTCTTCGCAATCAGTTGAGTGTACGTTTATGTCATCAGTTTTCTATATTTGTTGTTATTTCAAGCGATTTTGCGTGTACGTTCGTACGCTTCCGGAGCGACGCGGGTGGAGTTCTCTTGCAGTTGCGTTCGGAATATCGGAGCGACAGTGCTGTATGGGCTTTGATAATTTCTTTGACCTTAATATTGTACCGTGTGCATTATTCCTCTGTATTCCGTTTATATCTACATACTGTAATTTACTGTTATGGTATCTCCAGTTCTTTTCAAAATTTTCAATTCTTGGTTTAAAAAATTGTATTTCTCTGTGAAAGTGCTTTTGGAATTTGTCGAGTGTACGTTTATGCCAATATTATGATGAAACTTATTCTTATTTTACATAATTGTCTTTATACGTACATACGCCTCTAGAGCGACGCGCCTGTTATGGTATTGCAGGTGCGGTCGGCATATCGGACCGACACTACGGTATTATCTTCGTTAATTCCTCTAACCTTGATATTGTGCCGAATGCATTCTATCGATATTCACTATTTATTACTACAGTCTGTGATCTACTGTTATGATTAGGGGTACGGAATTTGCGCAAATGAAAATCACAAGTTTCGCATTTATATTTTTCAAAATTGTAAAATTTTGCATAAATTTCGCATAAGTTTCGCATTTATATCTTTGAAATTATAAAATTTTGCGTAAATTAGACATTTATTAAAAAAAATACTTGTTTAGTAATTTTATAACTAAATATGAATGTAAAGTTTAACAAAATAAAAAACTTCGAAGTACAATTCTTAACATTAAACAATTATAAGCAATTAAAA
Source organism: Lasioglossum baleicum (assembly GCF_051020765.1). NCBI lineage: Eukaryota > Metazoa > Arthropoda > Insecta > Hymenoptera > Halictidae > Lasioglossum > Lasioglossum baleicum. Next base: position 33,603 of record NW_027469195.1, on the reverse strand, counting down.
GCTACCATTGTAGAAATTCCGACATTCGACTCCTTAAGCGTCGTTCTTCGGTTCGTTACGACGACATTGTATATGCTGAAGAAGCGTTCAGCGTCTACTCTGTAATGCTGCTTCAGCAAAGGACGGAAAGTTGCATTTGACAGCCAACAATATGTCCTTTACATTAGGGTTTTCATTTATATTAATAGACCGAAGGATTAACCTATGAAAGTGAGTATACCCATCAATTAGCTCATTTTGGGGAAGTCGTCGGAAAAAAAGGAATTTTTGAAAAGCTTTCCACCAATGCGTTTGGATTTAAGGTGGTTGATCATGCAGCCACAGATGGGCAAAACAGTTGGCCAATGTGAAAGAAAGCCTCGTTCGTCTTATATAATGTCATGTGAAGAGAAAGCTTACTGAAACTTTTGTCGCTTGCTGATTCCAGCATCGCTTTCATTCATTTCAGCATCTCATCAATTCCTTCGTAGTCCTTAAGAAATAGTGACGCCTTTTCATCAAAATGCCCTTGATGTTGCCGCTCAAGCGATGATTTTAAATCCTCTAATTTGTTCCATAAAAGGTGGGCAATTGGATAACATGTCCCTTCTGACTCATCAATCAATTTCATTATTTTTGGGCTAAACTCAGAGATGAAAGTCTGAAGTTTTGAGTTTACGTTTAAAAGTTTCATCAGCGTAACATTCTTTCAAAAATAAAACACAAGAATTTGGATTCTCCACTTCATCAAAAAAGTCAAGTATGTGATCCAAGTAAGCATTAAGATATAAAACTGCTGTGAACCAAGAGTTCCATCGGGTGACAATAGGTGTTGGATAAAGTTTTGCTGGCAGATGAGGTACGTGTTCTTTCAAGTATTTCAGGAAAGAACTTTTCATTTTCCATGACAGGCGGAAAGCTGACTTAACTTTTGCTACGATCATATTTATTTCCTTAAATTTGCTGACAAAAAGGTTGAAACAAGCGGACATGTATCGTGCGGAATCTAATACCAGGCCTTTTACCTGGGAATACTTAATCTCATAGTCTTTCAGTGTATCGACAATTGATTGAGAGCATATTGATGCATTAGCACTATCCAGAAAGATAACACTTGCTAAGAAACATTCCAGAGTTACCGTGTAGTCGATAGTTTTGAGAAGGATAGCAAAAACACATCTTCCATGCCTATCTGAGGTTTCGTCTGCTATGACCACAACCGGCTTGTTTCTTAATTGAAGATTTATAGAATCTTTCTCAGATTTTCCACACAAGGGCAAAAACTTTCTCCTTAAAGTGTCAGCAACTGGAAGTGCACCTGAACCCGGTACATATTTATCAAAATATTTACGGACGGCTGGGTGATCCATTTTGTGAAGTGGAATGTTGGCTTTAAGACACATATTTACCGTGTCTTCCACAAATGTTTTGTTTTCATATTTAACTCGTTTTTGTTTCTCGAACACACCAAAAATTGTGGACTGCCGATTAATTCCTGAGGCACATGGAATAGTAGTTTTCTTTAAGTGAGTTTCTGATTTTATGTGTGTCGTCAATGTATCTTTTTTGTCACCATCCAAACGAATGTTACAATAGTTGCATTTCACATTATTTGTATCTGACAAGTACAGACCATCTATTTTAAATTCTAGTACTCTATCAGATAAATCTTTCTTAGGGCGTCCTATTTTAAAGGGTAAGGAAGAAAAATATTTCTGTAAAACACTTGCGTACTTAAAGCGTTACAAATGAACACTGCTCGCTTGCACCACCCTATATTTAGCGATAGGCAACGAACGTGTGAGACTCGAAAGCATTCGGTCGGTCGAGTCAACTGGAGTCCAAAGAGTCACGTCGCCCGGTTCGCCCGTAACTAACTTCACTCAAATTCACTTGGCGCGAGTCGCGACTCAGCCGATACGATAATACACCATCACACCAACACTACCATAAATTATTGAAAAAAGTGTTTTGGCAAAAAAAACACAAATTACTACATTTCGCATTTATTCGATATTATGTGTAATATTCGCATAAATTCGCATCATACGTAGATACGACAATTCCGTACCTACAGTTATGATATTTCCGACTTTATTCAAACACTCCAATTTTTTATTTCAGTAATTGTATTTTTTAGGAGAATTGAAAATATCACAGTAGTAACTTACAGTATGTACAAATAAATGAAAACCTGGGAAAAAATTCTTACTGTACAATATCAAGGTTGAAAACATTATCGAAGACCATCCAGTAGTGTCGCTCCGTACTGCCGTACGCAACTACAAAGCCTCTATAGCCGTGTCTTTCCGGCAGCATAGCTGCGCATACAGGCAACCGTATGAAATAACAGTAAGTATAGCAAAATATTATCATAATCGTGCACTTAACTAATTCCAAAGATACTTTTAATAAGAAATACAATATTTTAAATAAAAATTGGAAACATCGGAGTAAATTATGGATATCGTAAGAGTAAATTACGGTATTTCTAAATAAACAGAGAATTGCGAATGACTGAATACGTTACACATTGTTTTTAATGGAATTAAAGACGACCATCCAGTTGTGCCGTTTCGATCTGCCGTACGCGACTTCAAGACGTCGCCAGTCGTGTTGATCCGGCTGCGTGGACACCTATACGGCCAACAATGTGAAACTACGATAGGTTTAGATTTATATCTCGTCAAACGTACACTCAACAAATTCCATAGACACTTTTTCCAAGAAATACAGTTTTCGAAATTAAAGACTAGAAGATATGAAACAAATCGAAAATATCCGAAAAGTAAATTGCAGTATGTAGAAATAAATGAAATCCAGCCTATCAATGGTTAGGCAACATTGGTGTGGACATAGAAGAAACAAGGGCCATACGCTATTGTCGCTTCCGATCTGCCTACGCAACTACAACGCATCCACATTCGTGTTGCACCGGCAGCGTAGGTACGTTTACAGGCAATCAAATAATACTGCCAACAAATTGTCCTAAATAATGTCATAAACGTACACTCAACTAATGCCAAAGACACCTTTGCTATGACGAAATTTGTGAATTTAAAAATGAGAAACTATGAGAAAAACGGAACATATGAAAACAGTAAATTACAGTATGTATAAATAAATGGAGGACTGGGTATCAATGCATACGGTTTAGTGTCATGGACAGATATATTATCGAATATCAGGCAGTAGTGTCGCACCGATATGCCGAACGAAACTGCACGACCACTTCATTCCTGACGCTCCGGCAGGGCTGGTACGTATACAGGCAATCATATGAAATAACAATCATTTAATCAGGTTATTGTCGTAAACGAACTCACAACTTATTCCAAACACACTTTTCCTAACAAATAAAAGTTTTGTGTATTAAAAATTGAAAATTTTAACAGTAATCTAAAATATCCTAACAGTAATCTACAGCTTGTATAAATAAACAGGTCAATGGAGAAAATTCAGACGGTACAAAACGAAGGATAATGAAATGAACGAAGTCCATGCAATAGTGTCGCTCCAATCTACCGAACCCGACTGCAAGACTACTCCAGTCGTATCGCTCGGGAAACATAGGTACGTATACAGGCAGTGATATAAAATGGCACTGTGTTTTGCAACATATTGTCACGAAAGTGAACTCCTCTAATTCACACGCCACTTTTCCTGAAGTAATGCAATTATTAAAATAAAACTTGCAACTTCCGAAAAATATAGAAAATATCATAACACTACATTACAGTTTATATAAATAAATGGAAAAATGGGAAAAAATCCATACGATACAATATCGACATTGGAGAAATTAACGGTAATCATACAGTAGTGTCGCTACGATGTACCGAACGCAACTGCAAGTGTACTCCAGTGGTGTTGTTCCGTCAGATAAGGTACGTATATAGACAATCATGCACAATAAGAGTTAGTTAAGCAAAATAATGTCATAAACGTGCACTGAACTAGTTCCAAAGACACTTGTATTCAGAAATACAATTTTTTAAACTAACAATAGACAATCTCGAAAAAAGTTGTAATGACATTAACAGTAAATTGCAGTATTTGTATATATATGTAAAAATGAGAAAGAATTTCTTGCGGTTCATAATCATGACTTATGAAATTAATGGAGTCCGTACAGTAGTCTTGCTCGATCTGCCGTACGATCATTCACTGTTCGAATATTATAGCAGGAGGTCAAGCGTTTGTAGAACTATACACATTCGTATACAGTCTAACCTTTTGCCGTAGGCCATTCTTTCGAAGAGGCAAGCGCGCTTTATTGAGGGCATTACTTCGTGTTCCGAGAAGCAAATTTGTAAACATCTTGGTATCGGTGGCCTTCACTTCACGTATGTACTGGAAGATCGAGGGTAAAGCCGATCGTGATCATTACCACTTCAGTTGAGAATCGAACGCCTTAGATATTAGCTTCACCTACCCTATGATTCCGGGAGTTAAACCTGGAATTCCGGGCGTAAATCCGCAGAACACTGTTGCCATTAGACACCTTAATTCACGGTTTCAATATGAAAGTAGAGATTCACTCCAATTGAGAACGTGACCAATTGGTATATGGTCAGTCGTTTTTCTGCAGACCTTATACGGCGAATGTCTTATTCACTGTATATAAGAGTGTAGCATCGTGTAGAGAGGAACAAATTATTACACACTATGCAGACGGGACCCTTAATTTCACGTATGAATTTGCAGATGGAGGGTGAAACCGTTCGAGAGCGATACCACCTCAGTTGAGAATCGAAATCCTTAGTTAGTAGCTTCACCTATCCTATGATTCCGAGAGTCAAACCAGGTATTCCAGGCACAATTCGGCTGAAGTGTATTGGCAATAGACACCTTGGTTCACGATATGAATATTAAAGCAGACCGTCAATCCGTTGCAGAACATTACTCATCGGTATATTGACAAACCTATTACCGAAGGTCTTATATTCCGAGCTGATAACCCGCCGTGTGGAGAGTATAATTTCGAGTTCAGGCAAAGACAGCAGTATACATTTGAATGGTGGGCATCATAAGTTTATGTATGAATTACAATATAGAAGGTCAAATCGTTCCAGGACGTTACCACCTACCTTGAGAGACATACAACTAAGTCAATGGCTACACCTATCCAATGATTCCGATAGTCAAATCAGGTATACTGGGTGTCAATCCGCTGTTCAGTATTGGCAATGGACCCCTCAATACAGGGTTTGAATATTAACGCACGTCGTCAAGCCGTAGTATCATTATCTCTGGATGTAGAGTAAAACTTCAAACAGAATGCCTTGCCCTCCGAAAAACTAAACCGCAGTATCGAGAATATGGGACCGTGTTCAGTGGGACGAATTAGTGTACATTTTACTGGCCGCCACTATATTTTCATTTATGAATCAGAAGCTGCAGCGTCAAACCGATCAAGAATGTTATCACCTTCTTTGTGATCCAAACAGCTAAGTCAATATTTTCATATATCCTGTGATTCAGAGAGTCAAGCGAAATATTCCGGGTGTAATTGCGCTGTACAGAATTGGCAATAGATCACTTAATTCAAAGTTTGAATACTAATATAGTGCGTCAAACACGTTTCAGAACGTCACCAATTGCTATAAAGTCAAATCACTTACCGAATGGCTTATCGACCGAGAAGCTAACCCGCCCTATCGAGAGAAGCTACGTGTTTAGGGATACACATTAGTAAACCTTTTTGTGTCGGGGACCCTAATTTCCTTATGAATAAGAAGATCGAGGGTGAAATCGCGCCAGATCGTTACAACCTTCTGTGAGAGACGAACTGTAAAATCAATAGCTTCACATACCTTGTGGTTCGGAGAGTCAAATGAGGTATTCCGGGAGTATATCCGCTGTACAGTATTAGCCTTATACACCCTATTGCACGGTGTAATTATTATTGTACAGATTCAAACCGTCGTAGGACGTTAGGTACTAGTATAGAGTCAAACATTTCACACACGGCTTTATCTTCGTTAAGCTATCCCGCTGTAACGAGAGTAAAACTTCGTGTTCGGAGAAGCAAGTAAGGATGGATTTTAGTGACGGGCATCCTAATTTCAAGTATGTACTATGGAGGTCTTGTTTCAATAGTTCGTGAACGTGATCACCCTCTTCGAGTGTCGCTCTACTGAATCACAAGCTACACCTATCCTGTGATTCCGGGAATCAAACCAGCTATGCCGGGAGTAAATCCGTCGTACAGTATTGGTCTTAGACCATATATCACGGCACTGATATTAATATACGGAGTGAAAACGGTGTAGACCGTTACCTGTCAGTATACAGTCAAACATATTACCGAAGTCCTTTCCTTCCTAGAAGCTAACAAGCTGTACAGACGCTGTGGCTTCGTGTTCAGAGAAGCAAGTTAGTATGAATTTTACTGACAGGCACCATAATTTCATGTATTATTTATAAGATCCAGGGTCAAACCGTTCGAGAACGTTACCACTTTCTTTGAGAGACGAACGGCTAAGTCCATTGCTTGACGTATTCCCATATTCTAAGAGTCAAACCATGTATTCCCGGAGTGAATGCTACTAATTTGCCATTCACACTGTGCAAGACTCTTCCCCGCAGGGGCTGCGGTGGGCCTTCTGGTCCATTTGCAGTATGGGTATGACGAACCCACGGTGCCCGAGTCGGCCGAACCTAGGCCGAGGTGAGCAAGCACCTCATTCAGGAAGTAAGGTGTCCTTACGAGGGGTATGACCGGTACGGCCCTGCATTCACTGGTACCTCGGGAACCGGTTCGAGCCCTGGGGCGGGCGGGCCTTGGTCCGTCCTCCCCGCCGGTTGCTTGGGTTGGCCTCGAGGGGGCAGTGGTAAGCCCATATCGCGGGTTAGGGGACCCCGTCTTCGGGCGGGTGATCCTCCACGGGTGAGCGGCGTGAGATCTGCTCGGGTACTGGCCTGCCAGAGTCAGTAGGGATTTAGAAAGGTCCCGGCCTACCCAAGGTTGGCTCGTAGGGCTTGCAGTCTACGAGCTGATTGGTAGGTGTGTGGTAAGGTGCGCCACACACTGCGCTGATTGGGCGTATCCCAATCCCGCGCCCATGGGGGCCGTGTGGATTGAGCCATCGTGGCAGGTGCCGCACGTAAAATCATCGACACTCGTTGTGCAAGACTCTTGCTGCAGCGGGTTGGGCTTCTCGGAAGGAATGGCCATCGGTAAAAAGTTTGACGCTATACGAATAAATAACGTTATACAAAGATTTGACGTGCTACTTTAATATTCGAACCGTGAATTAATATGTCTATCGCCAATACTTTTCGGCAGATTTATTCTTGGCGTGCCTGGTATTATTCTCGGAATCCCAGGATTAGTGATGCTCTTGGCTTAGCCGATTGACTCTGAACGAAAAGTCACGTTCGCGATCCATATGACAATCGACCTTCTAATTCATACAAGAAATTTAAATGCCTGTCACTGAAATGGATACTATGTTTCTTTCTCTGAGCACGAAGTTATACTCTCTATACAGCGGGTTATATTCTTGGAAGGTAAGGACTTCGGAAAAAGAGTGACTCTGTACTAAGTGATAATGATCACCGACAGTATGACTCTCTAGTTTAAAGTTCATACCGTGAATTATCGTGTCAATTACCTATCCAGTTCAGCGGATTTACTCCGAAGAGACTTGTTTCTCTCTCGGAATCACAGGATGGTTGAAGCCACTGACTTGACCGGTTTTGTTCTGAAATATGGTGGTAACCCCCTCGATCGGTTTTATTCACGTGTTTTCTTTTCATGCATGAAAGTAAAGCGCCCGTCTGCTAAAATTTATGCTAATTTGTTTGCGCCAACTGAAAGCAAGAAACTCTCTATGGCGTGATAGGCTTCTCGGACGGTAAGGCCTTCGGTAAAAAGTGTGTCTCTAAACTAAAAGATATAGCTCTATAACCATTTGACGCTCTGCCATAATATTCATAACGGGAAATAAGCTGTCTGTTGCCAATATTGACCAGCGGATGTGCTCCCTGAATACCTGGTTTGACTTCCGGAATCACAGGATAGCATAAGCTAATGTCTTAGCTGTTCGACTCACAGCGAACGTGTAAAGCTCTGCTACGGTAAGAACCTAGATCTTCTAATTCATGCACGGAATAATGGTGCCAGTCTATGTTATGTAAACTAATGAGTTTCACTGAACACGATACAAGACACGCCCAGCAGCCGGATACGTAATATGTACAAAGAAATACTTTGTACCAACCTGTCATTTCCACTGTCGGTTTGACTCTCTACCTTAATGTTCATAGCGTAAATTACGGTGTCTGCTGCGAATACTATTACGCGGATTTAATCCTGTATTACCAGGCTTGACTCTTCGGAATCACAGGATAGCTGAAGCTATTAACTACGCCGTTCGAGTTTCAAACAAGGTGGTAACGTTCTTGAATGGTTAGACAATAGATCTTCTCATTCATACATGAAATTAAGGCGACGGTTACTAACATGTATACTAATTTGTATCTCTGATGACGAATTTATACTGTCAAGGCAGCGGACTCGTTTCACGGAAGTAAAAGTCTTCGGTAAAACATTTGGCTTTATGCGAACTGGTATCGTTCTCAAACGGTTTCACACTCTTGTTTAATATTCAAACCGCGGATTAAAGTATCCATTTCAAATAGAGTACTGCGGACTGACTCGCGGCATACCAGGTTTGCCTATCGGAATAGCAGGATTGGTGGAGCTATTCGCTTAGCCGTTCGACTCGCAAAGAAGGTGTAAACTTCCTCGAACGGTTGAACTTCGACCATCTTACTCATTCATGAATTTAAGGTGCCCGTCACTAAAATGTATACCCATTTGTTTCTCAGAACGCGAAGTTATACCCACGATACAGCGGCTCATGATCTCGGAGGGAAACGTTTCCACTGAAGTGTATGACGCTAAGCCAATTGGTAACGATCACCAACGGATTCTAGTTCAATTTTAATATTCAATCCGTAAATTAAGGTGTCTATTGTCAGTACGGCGCGGCGATTTACTCCCGGAATACCTGGTTTGACTCTCGGAATCAGAGGATAGGAGAAGCTATTGTCTTGGGTGTACCATTCTCAAAGAATATGGTAACGTCCTGGAATGGTTTGCCTCTCGATATTCTCACCCATACATGAATTTAGGGTGCCAGTCCTTTAATGTGTACGTATTTGTTTTCGTTTACACTAAAACGTTTGACTTCATACCAACCGGTAACGCTCTCATGCAGGTTCGCGCTCTAATTTAATATTGAATCCGTGAAATAATGTGTCTATTGTCAATAGCCTTCAGCGGATATAGTCCTGCTATACATAGTGTGACTCTCGTAACCACTGGATAGGTGTAGCTATTGTGTTATGCGTGCGATTTTACAAAGATGGAGGTAACTTTCTCGAGCGGTTTGACCCTCGATCTTCTAATCCTCGCACGAAATTAAGGTGCCCGTAGCTAAAATGTAAACTAATGTGTTTGTCCGAGCAGAAAGTCATTCTCTCGGTACGGCGGGTTTGTTTCGCGGTTGGTGAGGCTTTCTGTATAAAGATTGACACTACATCTATAGGTGAAGTTATACAAAGGTTTGTCGTTCTACCTTAGTATTCATACCGCGAATTAAGATGTCCGATGCCAGGTGTCTACAGCGGTTTGACTCCCGGAATACATTGTTTGACCCTTCGGAATAACAGGATAGGTGTAGCTATTGATCTAGAAGTTCGGCTCTCGAAGAAGGTGGTAACGTTGTTGATCGATTTGTTCGTGGCCCTTCTAATTCATGCATGAAATTAAGGTCTATGCCACTAAAGTGCCTTCTAATTTGTTCCCTTGCACACATAATTATTATCTCGATACAGCGCGTTAGGTCGTCGGACGATATTGTAGTCGTTGAAAAGAATGACTTAATACGAATTGGTATTGTCCTCCGACGGATTGACTCTGTTCTTTATCAATCATACCGTGAATTTAGGTGTCAATTTCCAATACTGTGCTGCGGATTTACTCTCGGAATACCTGGTTTGTCTATTGGAATGACAGGATGGGTGTAGTTATTGACTTAGCCCTTCGTCTCCCGAAGAAGGTGGTAGTGTCCTTGAACAGTTTGACTCTCGATCCTCTAATTCATACATGATATTAAGGAGCCCATCACAGAATTGAAGACTATATCCATTCTCGGAACACGAAGTTAGACTCCCGAAACGGCGTGTTTGCTTCTCCGAGGGTAACGCCATCGGTAATGTGTTTGACTTCACACCAATTGGTCACGTTCCCAAACGGTTTGACGCTCTACTGAAATATGCAAACCCAGAATTAAGGTATCTATTGCCAATAGTGTGCAGCGGATTGGCTCCTGGAATACGTGGTGTTACTATCGGAATAACTGGCTAGGTGAAGCTATTATTTCAGCTGTTCGGCTCTCAAGGAAGGCAGGTTCGTTCTTCAACGATTCGGCTCTCGACTTTGCTATTCTCACATGATAATAAGATGTGCCCCTGATATAATGTCTACTGATTTCATTCCGTGAGCACTAAGCACGATATCAGCTACTGCGAGTTGGGTTCTTGGAGGGTAACGTATTCGGTAAAATGTATGAATGCACACCAATCAGTTATGTTCTCCATCGGATCGGCTCCTTACTCTAATATTGAAACCAGGAAACAAGATGTCTATTTCCAACAATTTTCAGCGGATTCACACCTAGGATACATGGCTTGAGTCATGGAATCACATCTACAGGAGAAGCTATTGACTTAGCCGTTCAAATCAAAAAGAATGTGGTAACATTCTCGTACGGATTGGCAATGAATATTCTGATTCGTGCATGATGTTATGGTGCCCATCACTGAAATGAATACTAATTTCTTTCCGTGTGCACGAAGTTATACTCTCTGTACACTGGGTTATTTTTTCGGAGTGTATGGCCTTTGGTAAAGCGTTTGACTTTATAGCAATTGGTAACGATCTGCAATGGTTTGATGTTCCATTTTAATATGCAGACTATGAATTAAGGTGTCTCTTACAAATGCTGTTCAGCGGACTTACTCTCAGTTTTCCCGGGTTGCCACTCGGAATCACAGGACAGGTAAAGCTATTGACACAGCCGTCCATCTCCCACAGATGGTAGCAACGTTATCGAACGGTTTGATCGTGGATCTTCTAATTCATGCCCGAAATTATGGTGTCCGTCTCTAAAATGTATGCTATTATGCTTCCCTGGACACGAACTTATACTTCCCATGCAGCGGGACAGATTCTCCGAGGGTATGGCCTTCGGTAATACGTTTGACTTTATATCAATTGGTATGGTTTTCAAACGGTCCATCGCTCTACTTTAAAATTCAAACCGTGGACTAAGGTGTCTATTGTCAGAGCTGTTCAGCGGACTTACTCACGGAATACCTGGACTGACACTCGACATACCAGGATAGCTGAAGATAATGATTTAGCCGATCGAATCTCAAATATGAGGGTCACCTTCACACACCATTTGACACACGACATTCTAAATCATTCATGTAGTTAATGTGCCCTTCACTATAATGTATACTAATTCGCTACGCAGATCACGAGTTTTACTCTCGATACAGCGGGATTCGCTCTCGGAAGGTAACGTATTCTCTGAAAAGAACGACTTTATAACAATTGGTAATGTTCTCCGACCATTTAACTCCCTACTGTAATGCTCATGCCGAGAATTTGGGTGTCGATAGCTGATACTGTCCAGCGCATTTACTCCCGGAATACCTGATTTGATTCTCCGAATCATAGGATGGGTGAAGCTATTTACTCAGCTATTCGACCATTAAAGAGGGGGGAGACGTTCTCCAACGATTTGTCACACGATCGTCAGTTTTATGCAAGAAATTAAGGTGACCGTCACTAAAATGCATACAAATTTGTTTCTCTGAGCACGATTTTATACTCTGGCTATAGCGGACGTTGTTCCTTGGAAGGGAAGATCTTCTGTGTAAGCTTCGACTACATACCAAGTGCTAACGGTCTAGTAGGGCTTCACTCTCGACATCAATATTCGTACCGCGAATTAAGATGTCCATTGGTAGTACTGCACAATGGATTGATTTCCGAAATGTCTGGCATGGCCAACGTATCATAACATGATACGTGAAACCATTGACTTAGCCGCTCGGTTCTTAAAGAAGATGGTATGGTTCTCGAACGCATTGACCCCGGATTTTCCTATTCTTACATGCAACTATGTTGATAGTCTGCTAAAATATCTAGTAATCCGTCTTCTTCAACACTATAATAGACAATCGCTAGATGGGTGTTGGTTCTAGGAAGATAAGTTATTCGATAAATCGTTTGAATTTGTCCCAGATGGAATCGTTCTCGAAGGGATTGATGCACTACTTTAATATTCAAACCGTGAACTAAGGTGTCTATTGCCAATACTTTTCAGCGGACTTACTCTCGGATTACGTGGTTTGCCTTTCGGAAACACAGGATATGTGACGCTATTGACTTAACAGTGCGAATCAAACAGAGATTTCTATAGTTCTGAACCAGCATGCATATCGAGCTTATTCATACATGGATAGATGGCGCCCGTCACTAAAAGGAATGAATGGTTGTTTGCTACATCACGAATTTAGGCAATTGATACAGCAGGTTAGGGTATCGGAGGGTAAGGTCATCGATAAAAAGTTTGACGGTATAACAATATGTAACGTTCGACAAAAATTTGACAATCCATTTTAATATTCGTACCGCTAATTATCGCGACTATTGGTCATACTGTTCTGTGGATTCACACCCGGAGTACGTGATCTGACTCTTGGAATGACAGGATATGAGCATCTACTGATTTAGCAGCTGGACTGCAGACGAAGGAGATAATTTTCTCGCACCGTTTGTCCCTCGATTATCCCACTCATACATGCAAATGATTCCGTGTAACAAAATGTCCACTAATTTGTTCCGGTGAACACTAAGCAAGCCAGTCAGGCCTTCGGCAAAAAGTTTGATTCCAAACCATTTCGTAACATTCTACGACGGTTTCACTCGGGACATTAATATTTATACCGTTAGATAGGGTGTATAATGCCAATTCTGTACAGCAGATTGATTCCCGGAATACCTGGATTTACTCTCGGAATCACGGGATATGTGATGCTACTCTCTTAGCTGTACGACTCTCAAAGGCTATGGTAAAGTTCTCGTTTGGCTGGACACTCCATTCTTTAATTCATACATGGAATTAAGGAGCTCGTCATTAATATGTTTACTAATTCGCTTCCCTGGACACAAAGTTATACTATCGATGCTGCGGGATATTTTCTCGGAAGGTGCTGCCGTCGATAATAAGGTTGACTGTGCACCAATACGTAACGTTCTACAACGATTTGACTGGGTGATTTAATATTCAAGCCCTGAGTTAAGGTGACTATTCCCAATAATGGTCAGCGGATTCACTCCAGGAATATGTGGTTTGACTTTCGGAGTCAGAGGATAGGTGGAGCTATTGACATATCCGTTCGACTCTCAATGCGGGTGGAAATGGTATCGAACGGTTCGACACTCGATCTTCTAATTCGTAAACGAAGTTACTGTGCCCGTCAATGAAATGGAGACTAATTACTTTCTGTAAACACGAACTTATACTCTCGATGAGGCCGGTGACATTCGCGGAAGGTAAGACGATCTGTAGCACGATTGACTTTATACAAATTGGTAACGCTTTCAAACGGTTTGACACTCTACTGTAATACTCAAATCACAAATTAAGGTGTCTATTGCCAAAATTCTTCAGACTGCTTTCTCCGGGAATACCTAGTTTGACTCTCCGAACTACATGACAGGTGACGCTAATGGCCGTTCGTAACACACAGATGGCGGTAACGTTATCGAACGGTTAGACACTCGATCTCCAAATTCAAACATGAAATTTGGGTGCCCGATACATAAATGTTTAACGATACATTTACATGAACACTAAGCAAGGCACCCCACCCCTATTCGTTCTATGCGAATAGGTAATGTTCTACTACGGCATGACGGCCTGCTTTAATATTCAAACCGTGAATTGAGGTATCTATTGCCAATACTCTATTGCGCACTTACTCACAATATATCTGATTTGACTTCCGGAATCACTGGACAGGTGCAGCTTTGAACTCAACTGCTCGAAATTCAAAGAAGGTTATAACGTTCTTGATAGGTTTGTCTCTCGACCTTCTTATTCATTAATGAATTTAATGTGCCAGCCACTAAAATGTATACCCAAGTGTTTCTCTGAACAGGATATTATACCCACGTTACTGCGCCTGATGTTCCCGGAAGGTACGGTATGCGAAGACGAGTATGACGTTATACCAATTGGTAACGTTCTCAAACGGTTTTAGTCTCCACTTTGATATCCATATCGTGAATTAGGGTGTCCATTGCCAATACACTTCAACGGATTTACTCGTTGAGTACCAGGGTTGGCGCTCGGAATCACTGGATTCAAGTCTAAAAGAAGTTGGTAAAATTCTCGAACAGTTTGACACTTGACCATCTTGCTCATACATGAAAGTATGATGCAGGTTACTAAAATGTATCATAATTTGTATCTCTGATTACGAAGTTATACTCTCGATACCGCGGATTATGTATTCGGCGGGTAAGGCCTTCGGTTAAACTTCTGACATTATACCAACATGCAACGATCTACAAACGTTAGGCAGTGTACATTAATATTCAAGCCGTGAATTAAGATGTCCACTGCCTATAGTGAGCACCGGATTGACTGTCGTATTATTTCGTTTGACTATCGGAATAACATGATCGGTGGAGCTATTGACTTAGCCCTTCCTCTCTCATAGAAGTTTGTAATGTTCCGGAACGGTTTGACCCTCGATTTTCAATTTCATTCATGAAGTTAAGGTGCCATCGCTGAAATGAGGTCCAATTTCTTTCTCTGAACACGAAGTTGTGCTCGCGATATAGCGCGTCTGTTTTTCGGAAGCTAAGGTCCTCGGTAAGACGTTTGTCCTCATAACAAGTGGTGCCGCTCTGTAACAATTAGACGGCATATTTTAATATTCAAACCATGAACTAAGGTGTCTACTGCCAAAACTGATCACCGTACTTACTCGCGGAGTGCCTGGGCTGACTCTCCGAATCACAGAATATGTAAAGCGATTGACGTAGTCGATCGTCTCTCACAGATGGCGGTAACCTTCTCGAACCTTTTCACACTCGATCTTCTAATAAATGCACGAAGATAAGGCGCTTGTTGCTAATATGTATACTATTTCGCACCTCTGAACACGCGGTTATACTCTCGATACAGCGGGTCAGTACTTCGGAGGATAAGGCATTCTGAAGAAAGTTTGACTCTACAAGAATAGGTAATATTCTACATTGGCATGACGGCCAGCTGTTATATACACTCCTCGATTTAAGGTATATGTTCCCAATACTCTTCAGCGGATTTACCCTGGGATTACCTGGCTTGACCCTCGGAATCCCACGATAGATGGGGCTATTGACTTATCCACTCGAATCTCAAAGTGTGTGGCAACGTTCTCGAACGGTTTGACAATCGATCATCTAATTCATACTTGAAGCTAACGTGCCCGACACTGAAACGAATAATAACTTCTTTCCCCGAAGAGGAAGCTATTGCGTCGATACACCGCGTTGATTTTTTCAGAGGGTATGGTCATTTGTATAGTATTTGACTTTATAGCAAATGGCAACATTCCCAAATGGTTTGAGGCGCTATTTTAAAATTTATAACGTAAATTATGGTGTCCCTTCCCCATACTATTCAGCGGATATACTCCAGAAATACCTCGTTTGACGCTCGAAATCACAGGATCGGCAGAGCTATTGACTTAGCCGTTCGATCATCAAATTGGGCGGTAACGTTCTCGAACGGTTTGACGCTGGCTCATCTGATTCATACATGATATTTAGGCGCCCGTCCCTAAAGTGATTACAATTTTCTTTATCCGAACACGTAATTAGGATCTCGATGACGTGGGTGACGTTCGCACAAGCTACGATATTCGGTAAGACATTTGACTTTTGTACCAATTGGTTGCGTTCTCAGACGGTGTGACGCTACATTTTGATATTCACTCCGTGAATTAAGGGGTCTACTGGCAATACGGTCCAGCGGATATACTCCAGCAATACCTGCATTAACTCTCCGAATCACTGGAAGCGTGAAGATATTGACAAAGCCGTTGGACTCTGACCGAAGGTAGTAACGTCCTCGAACGGTTTGACACCCGACCTTCTAATTCATACATGAAATTATGGCACCCGTCACAGAACAGAACACCAATTTCTCTCTCTGACCATGAATGTCCATATACTCTACATAGAGCGGATTGATTTTTCGGATGGTAAGGTCTTCGGTAAAGCGCTTCACTTCATAGCAATTGGTAACACACACAAATAGATTTACGCTGTATTTTAATATTCAACCTGTGAAATAAGGTGTCAATTGCCAATAAATTTCGGCGTATTTACACATGGAATACCTGGATTGACTCTTGGAATATAGGGATAGCACAAGCTATTGACTTATCCTTTCGAGTCTCAAAAAGGGTAGTAACGTTCTCGAATGATTTTACCATCGCTCTTCTTATTTATATTCAAATTTCGGACCACGTCACTAAAATGTTTACTAATTTAATCCTCTAAAAACGTTTTACTCCCGATACGGCGGGTTAGCTTCCCAGAAGGTAGGGCTATCGGTAAAGTTTTTGATTCTACACAAATATGCAACGTTCTACAACAGTTTGAGGGTCTGCTAGAATATTCAAACCTTGAATTAATGTGTCTTTTGCCAGTAGATTACAGCGCACTTTCTCCGCAATATCTGGTTTGACTTTCGCTGTCACAGAATATGTGAAGCTATTTACATTGTCGTTCGTATCTCACAGAAGGTGGCAACTTTCTCGATCGGTTTTACCCCCGAATATTCTACTATCTCATGAAAATCAGGTGCCCGTCTGCTAAAATGGTTACTTATACGTTCCTGTCAACCCGACGCAAGACAATCGCTACGACGGCTTGTGTTCTCGGGATGTATGGTATGGGTAAAAAGAATGACTTTGTACGAATAGGTATTTTTCTCCCACGGATTCACTCGCAACCTTAATATTCATGCCTTGGATTAAGGTGTCTATTGCAAACTCTGTTGAGCGGCTTTACTCCTTGAATACGTGGTCTGACATACGCAATCACGGGATGGGTGAAGCTATTGACATACATGTGCGACATTCAATGCAGGTTGGACCGCCCACCGACGGTTCGACTATCGACTTTGCTATTTTCACATGAAAGAAGCTATCCGTCTGCTAAACTGTCTACTAATTTTTCTCCATGAGTACTAAGCACGATACTCTATACAGTGAGTTACGTTGTTGGAAGATTAAGTACTCGGTAATTTGTTTGACCATATAAAAATTGGTTATGTTCTCCAACGTATTCACTCTCTAGTTTAATATTCAGTTCGTTGATTAAGGTTCCTATTGCCTATACTGTTCAGCGGACTTACACCTGCAATCCATGGTTTGACTCTCCGAATCGCAGCATGGGTAAAGCTACTGACTTAGCCTTTCGTCTCTAGCAGAATGTGGTAAAGTTCTCGAGCGGTTTAATAACCGATATTCTAATTCGTAGATGCAATTAAGGTGGTCGTCTATAAAATGTATACTAATTTGTTTCTCTGGACACAAAGTTATTCCTTCGATACCGCGTTTCTCGGTCTCGGAAGGTGAGGCCTTCGGTAAAATGTTAGACACTATAACAATAAGTAACATTCTACAACGGTTGGACTATGTACTTTAATGTTTATATGTAGAACTAGGGTGTCTATTGCCAACAATGTACTGCGGCTTTAATCCCGGAGTTCCTGGTTTTTCTGATGGTATCACAGGATTGGTGACGGCATTGGCTTAGCTGTGCGACTTTCAAGAATGGTGGTAACGTTCTCCAACGGTTTGTCTCTCGGTTTTGCTACTCAAACATGAAAATACGTTGTCCCTCTACCAAAATGTCTACTGATTTGTTTTGGCATGAACAGTAATGAAGACACTCGCTACAGCGTGTTTGGTTCTCGGAAGGCAAGATATTCGATATAAAGAATGACTTTACACCAATTGATAATGTTTTCCGACTGTTTGAATTTCTACCTTAATTTTCAGTACGTGAATTAGGGTGTCTATTAAATATGCTGTTAAGCGGATTTATTCCTGGGATACCTGGTTTGACTCCAGGGATCACGGGGTATTTAAAGCTAGTGGCAAATTTCTTGAACGGATAGACACTCGATCTTCTTACCCATAATGAAACCAAGGTACCCGCGGATAAAATAATTACTAGTTTGCTTCACTGGACACGAAGGTATACCCTCGAAGCGGCAGATATGCTTCTCCGAATGTAAGGCTATTTGTAACGTGCTTAACTCCATACCAATTGGTAGCGATCCGGAATGATTTGACAGCCTGCTTCAATATTCGAACCGTGCATTGAGGTGACCATTGCCAATTCTATATAGTGCATTTACGCCCGGAATGACTGGCGTGACTCTCGGAATCACAGGATAGGTGATGGTATTGCCTTAGGCGTCCGAGTCTCAAGGCTAGTGGTAACGTTCGGGAACGGTTTGCACTCAATTTCCTATTTCGTACATGAAATAAAGGTGCGCGTGACTAAAGTGCATATTATCTTGTTCCTCTCAACACGGAGTTATATTTCAGATACAGTGGATTTGCTTTTCAGAAGGTAAGGCCTCCGGTATAGTCTTGGCTTCATACCATTTGGTAATGTTCACCGGCGGATTGACCTTCTACTTCAATATTCAAATCGTGAATTAAGGTGCCCATTGCCAATGCTATCCAGCTGATTTACTCCCGGACTATCTGGTTTGCCACGCGGAATCACTGTATAGGTGAAGCTATTGACTTAGCCGCTCGACCCCCAAGGAAGGTGGGAACGTTCTTGAACGGTTCAACCCCCGAATATTCTACTGTTTCATGAAAATAAGGTGTCCGTCTGCAAAAAATGTCTACATATACGTTCCTGTGAACCCGGCACATGACAGTCCCTACGACGGCTTGAGTTCTCGGAATGTATGGTGTAGGTTAAAAAGAATGACTTTGTACCAATTTGCATTGTTCTCCAACGGTTTCACTCTCGAACTTAATATTGAAAAATGGTGCCTATTAGCAATACTGTTGAGCGTATTTACTCCAGAAATATCTGGTTTGATTCTCTTAATCACTTTGAAGCTATTCACTAAGCCGGTCGTTTATCACAGAAGGTGGCAACGTTCTGGCGCGGTTTGACACTCGATCGTCTAATTCGTTCATGAAGTTAAGGTGCCCGTCACTGAATTGAATACAAATATTTTCTGAGACACCAACTTATACTCTCGATGCAGCCTGTGAGGTTCGCGGCAGGTAATGCCCTCGGTAAAACGTTTGACTTTATGCCAATCGGTAACGATCTCAAACCAATTGTCTGTATACTTTAATATTCAAACCGTGAATAGAGGTGACTGTTGCCAAATCTTTGCACCTCGTTTACTCCCGGAATGCATGATTTGACTACCGGAATCATCGGATGGGAGAAGCTGTTGAATTATTCGTTCCATTCTCAAAATTGGTGGGAACGGTTTCGAACGGGCTGTCACTCGGTCTTCAACTTGATTCACGTAATTAAGATACCGGTCCCTAAAATATATATATAACTTTGATCCTCTGAACTCCATGTTATACTCTCGGTACAGCGCGTTAGGCTTTCGGGTGGTTAGGTCTCCAGTAATGAGTTTGACTTTATACAAATTTCGTAGCACTCTCAAACGGATTGACGGTCTACTTTGAAATTCAAACCGTGAATTAAGGCGACTATTGGCAATACCGTTCAACGCATTTACTCCTGGAATACCTACTCTGGCTTTCGGAATCTCAGGATAAGTGTAGGAATTGTCTTTGCCGTTCGTGTCCCAAAGACTGAGGTATCGTTCCCGAACTGATTGACCCTCAACCTTCTAATTCGTACATGAAGTAAGGGGGCCCGTCTCTAAAGTGTGGACTAATTTTCTACTGTATTCACGAAGTTGTGTGTCCATACAGTGGGTTAGCACCTCGGAAGGTACGTCCATCGGTAAAACTTTTGACATTAAACAAACAGGTAACGTTCTACAATGCTCAGATGCTGTACTTTCATATTCAATCCGTGAATGAAGGAGTACACTGCCTATTGTGTACAGCGGATTGGTGCTCGGAATACCTGGTTTGACTATCGGCATGGCAGGATAGGTAAAGCTGCTGATTTAGCCTTCGAATTCGACTGAATGTGTAACGTTCACGAACCGATTGGCCCTCGACCTTAGAATTCATACATCAAATTATGGTGCTCGTCTCTAAAATGCATAATAGTTCGTCCCTCTGAACACGTTGCTTTACTCCCGATACAGGGGCCAGTCTTTCGGAAGGTTTGGCAGTCTGTAAGTAGTTTGACCCTACACGAATAGGTAATATTCTATATCGGCCTGACGGCCTGCTTTAGCAATCATGCCATGAATTAAGAAGTCAATTGCCATTACTCTTCAGCGGATTTACTCGTTAAATACCGCGGTTGACTCTCGGAAACACAGGTTAGGTGAAGCAATTGCCATAGCCGTTCCTCTCTCACAGAAGTTCGTAACTTTCCCGAACAGTTTGACCCGTGATCTACGAACTGATTCCTAATATTAAGGTACCCGCACTAAAATGACTACTTAATTGAATCTTTGTTCACGAAGTTATACTTTCGATACGGCGGGTTATATTCTCGGAATGTTAGGACTTCGGTAAAAATAATGACTATATAACAATTGATAATGATCGTCGACAGTATGACTCTCTACTTTGTTGTTCATACCGTGAATTATGGTGCCCATTGTCTATATAATTCAGCGGATTTACTCCCGGAATATCTGGTTTATCTGTCGGAATCGAAGGATAGGTGAAGTTATTGACTCAGCCGTTCGACTCTCAAAGAAGGCGGTAACGTTCTCGTACGGTTTGACACCCGATTGTGATGTTACTGACTTAGCCGTACTTCTCACACAGATGGTGGTAACGTTCACGAGCGGCTTAACCCTCGATCTTCTAATTCATACATGATAATAAGGTGCGAGTCCCTAAAGTGAATAATAATTTGCGTCTCTGAACACGTCGTCATGCTCACGATACAGCTGGTTATGCTTTCGGAGGGTAAGGCCTGCAGTAAAACGTTTGACCTTTAATCATTTGAAAGCTTTCTAAAAAGGATTAACGCTGTACTTTAATATCCAAACCGTGAATTACGGTGCCTATTGCCAATACTGCACAGCGCATTTGCTCCCAGAATACCTGATTTAACTGTCGGAATAGCAGGATCGGTGAAGGTTCATGCTTAGATGTGCGACTCTGAAAGAAGGTGGTGACATTCGCAAAGGGATTGACTCGCAATTTCCTTATTCATCCATGAGATTAAGATGCTCTTCACTACAATGAATACAAATTATCTTGTGTAAACACGTAGTTATACACTCGGAACTCCGGGTTTTGTTCGCAGAAGGTAAGGTGTCCGGTAAGGAGTTTGTTGTCATAAAAATTTTTAAAATTCTCTTACGATTTCCCGGTGTACTTTAATATTCATACCACGAATTGAGGTGCCTATTTCCAATGCTGATCAGCGGATTTTCTCCCGGAATACACGATTTGTCTCTCGAAATCAAGGGAATGGTGAAGCTATTGCATTAGCCATGCGACTGTCAAATGAGGCAGTAACGTTCTCGGAGGAATTTACCATCCATCTTCCTATTGATACATGCAATTAACGAATCCGTCCGCTAACGTGTCTACTAATTTGTTTCCTTGAAGACTAAGCGAGACACTTGCTGAAGCCGGATAGGTTCATGGAGGGTAAGGTATGCGATAAAAAGTTCGACACTATGCCAGTAAGTAACGTTCTACGTTGTTTCGCATCACTATATTACTATTTATACCGTCAATGATGGCGTCTATCGCTAATACTGTACATCGGATAGTCTCTCGGGATTCCAGGTTTGACTCTCGGTATCACGGGATATGTGAAGCTATTCACTTAGCTGCTCGAGTATCATAGAATATGCCAACGGTAGTGTGCTGTGTTAACCTCCACCTTCTAATTTACACATGAAATTATGATGCCACCGCGACAATGTATACTAATGTGATTCTCTACACACGAAGTAATTCTCTCGATACAGTCGGTTAGCTTTTGAGCGGGTAAGGTCTTCGGTAACACGTTTGACTTTATTGGAATTGGTAACGATATTAAATGGATTGACGCTCTATTTCAATATTCAAATCGTGAAATAAGGTGTCTCATACCAATCCTGCTGAGCGGATATACTCTCGGATTGCCTAGTGTCTCTCGCGGAATCACAGGATAGGAGGAGATATTGACTACTCCATTCGACACTGAAAGAGAGTAGCGACGTTTTCGAGCGGTTTGGCACGCAATTATCTAATTGATACATGAAGTCAGTATCGATGTATGAAGTTCACAGTAAAGAAAGTCATTGCAATGAGTACTAATTTTTTTCGCTGAACAGGATCTTATACTCTCGTTGAAGCCTGTTATGTTCGCGGGAGGTAAGACATTCGGTAATACGATTGACCGTATGCCAATTGGTAAGGCGCTCAAATGACTTGACGCTCTACTATAATATTCAAGCCCAGAATAAGGTGTTTATTGCCAAAACCCTTTAGCGGACTTTCTCCCGAAATACCTGGTTTGATTCTCCGATCCGTTGCTTTGGTGAGGCTATTTACTTTTAACACTTCCTCTCTCACAGAAGGTGGAAAAGTTCTAGAACGGTTTGACCCTCGAACTTCTAATTCGTACAAGAAGTTAAGGTTTCCGTCACTTAAATCAATACTAATTTCGTTCACTGAACACAAAGTTATATTTTGGATATAGCTGGTTAGTTTTTCGTATGGTAAGGCATTCGGTAAGGCTTTTGATTTTATACCAATTGGCAATGCTCTCAATCAGCTTGACGTTATACTTTTTTATTCAAACCGTGAATTAAGGTGCCTATTGGCAATACAGTTCTGCGGATTTTCTCCAGGAGTACCTGGTTTGACTTTCCAAATCACTGGATTGTGTGGATTGTGGATTTAGTCCCGGAATACCACGTTTGACTTTCACAATCGCTGAATAGGTGAAACTACTGATTTAGCCGTTCAACTCTCTAAGAAGTTGGTAACATTCTCGTACGGTTTGACAATCGAACCACTAAATCATTCGTCAAGGTAAGATGCCCGTCACTGAAATCAATAATAATTTCTTCCTCTGGACACGAAGTTTTACTCTCGATGCAGCGGGTGAGTTACTCAGAAGGTAACGCCTTCGTAAAACGAATGACTTTATACCAATTGGTATAACACTCAAACCGCATGACGCTATGCACTTATATTCAATCCGTGAATTGTGGTGTCAATAGCCCATACTCCTCAGCGGATTAACTCCCGGGTACAAGATCTGCCTCTCGGAATCACATGATAGGTGAATCTATGGACTCAATAGTTCGAATCTCGAAGAAGGTGGTCACGTTCCTGTACGGTTTGACCATGAACCTTCTAAGTCATACATGAAATTAAGATGCTCATCTCTGAAATGTATAGAAATTTGTTTGAATTTCGGCATCACAGGCCGGGTCAGGCTGTTGACTTAACAATGCCACTATTTAAGGCGGTGGGCACGTTCTCGATTGTTTTCGCACCTCATTTTGCAACGCATACAAGGAATTGTGATGCCCATAACTAAAATGTAAACTATTGTCTTTCTCTGAACACGAAGTTATACTCTCGACACGGCGTGCATGCTTCACGGATGGTAAGGCTCCGGTTAAAAATTTGTATCTTCTCCTGTGGGTAGCGTTCTACAACGGGTTGACGGACTGATTAAGTATTCATACCGTGAATTAAAGCGTATATTACCAATACTCTTCAGCGGATTTACCCCCGAGTACCGGATTTGTCTCTCGGAATCGCAGGATACGTGGAGCTATTGACATATCTGTTCGACTTACAAATAGGGTTGTGACGTTCTCAAATGGTTTGACGTCCTATTTTAACATTCACACCGTGAATTAAGGTATCTATGTATTATAGTATCGTTATTGAACGGTTTGACCCTCGATATTTTAATTCATACATGAAGTTGAGCTACACGCCACTGAAAGGAAGAATAATTTCTTTCTGTAAACACGAAGTTATACTCTCGATACGTCGTGGTACATTCGCGGAATGTACTGCGTTCGGTGAAAAGATAAACTCTCTACACATAGGTATACCTGTACTCTCTACTTTGAATCCTATACAGGGAAGTAAGGATTTCAATTCCGGTGCTGTACAGCGGATTTGCTCCCGGAATGCCTTGTTTGACTCTCGGAGTCTCAGGATAGGTGAAGCCAGTGATATAGAGGTTCGACCCTCAAAGACGATGGTAACGATATCGAAAGGATTGTCTCTTGATTTTCCTATTCGTACAAAAAAGTAACGCGTTCATCTGCTAAAACGTATAACAGTTTGTTTCCGTGAGATTGATGCAAGTCACTCGCTGAAAAGGAAATGGTTCGTGGAAGGTATGGTGTTGGGGAAGAAAAAAATCAATCCTGCTTTATTGAAATTGGTAATGCTCTTCGACGGTTTGACTCTATACATTAATATTCTTACCGCGAATTAAGGTGACAATTGCCAATTCTGACCAGCGGATATACTCCCGAAATAACTGGTTTGACTCTCGGTATCACAGAACAGTTGAAGGTATTGACGTAGCTGTGCCATTCTCAAAGGAGGAGGTTACGTTTTCGTACGATTTGACTTTCGTCTGCTACTGAAACACGAAAACAAGGTGTCCCTCCGCTAAATTATCTGCTAATATTTTTCCGTGAACACTTTGCAAGACACAGCCTATGGCGGATTAGGTTCTCGGATGATAAAGTATCCGGTAAAAATTTTGAATCCATACTGGTAGGTAATGTTCAACAACGGTTTCACCCTGTTCATTAAAATAAATTGCGAGAATTAGGGTGTCTAACGCCTATGCTGTACTGGGGATGTACTCCCGGGGTACTTGGTTTGACTCTCGAAATCACAGGGTAGGTGAAGCTATTTACTAAGGTGAGCGGCTCCCAAAATAGTGGTAAAGATCTCGATCGGTTTGGATCATCGAACTTCTCATTCATACAGGAAGATATGGTGCCCGTCACTAAAATGTGTACAAATTTCATCCTCTGAACACCAAGCTGTACTCTCGATATAATGCGATATTCTTCGGAGGGTAAGGGATTCAGTAATACGTTTGACATAATTCAAATTGGTAACGCTCTCAAACGGATTGGCTCTCTACTTGAATATTTATACCGAGAAATATGGTGTCTAATACCAATACTCCACAGCGGATTTAATCCCGGAATACATAGTTTGATTCTCGTTATCGCAGGATTCGTTAAGCAATGAACTTACCCATTCCACTCACAAAGAATGTCGTATCGTTATCTAATGTTTGACCCTCGATGTTATAATTCATACATGAAATTAAGGTGCCCGACACTAAAGAGCGTAATAGTTTGCTTCTCTGAACACGAGGACGTACTCTCGATACAGCGCGTTAGCTTCTCGTACGTTATGGCTCTCTGGATAGCGTTTGACGTTGTTGCAATTGGTAATGTTCTCACACGGAGTGACGCTCCATTTTAATATTCAGCTCGTGAGTTATGGTCACTATTCCCAATATTGTTCAGCGGATTTACTCACGGAATACCAGGTTTGAATCTCGGAATCAATGGATAGGTGAAGATATTGACTTATCAGTTAAGTTTGCAAAGATGTTGGTATCGATCTCGAACAGCTTGATACTCTATCATCTAATTCATACGGGAAGTTAAGGTTTCCGTCACTTAAATCAATACTAATTTCGTTCACTGAACACAAAGTTATATTTTGGATATAGCTGGTTAGTTTTTCGGATGGTAAGGCATTCGGTAAGGATTTGATTTTATACCAATTGGCAATGCTCTCAATCAGCTTGACGTTATACTTTTTTATTCAAACCGTGAATTAAGGTGTCTATTGCCAGTACTGTTCAGTGGATTTAATCCCGGATGATCTTGTTTGACTCCCGGAAAGACAGGATGGGTGTTGCTATTGACATAGCCGTCCGTCTATCACAGAAAGTAGTATCGTTCTCGAACGCTTAGACCCTCGATATTCTAATTCATACGCAATTTCAGGTGCAGTCACTAAATTGTTTACGAACGTGTTTCTGTAAGCACCAGGTTATACTCTCTATACAGCAGGATAGCGTCCCGGACGGTAAGGTATTTGGTAAAATGATTCACTTTATATGAATTTTATCGTTCGCACACGGTGTTTGGCTCTATGTTAATATTCAGTCCGCGATATGAGGTATCTATTGCTAATACAGAACAGCGGATTTACTCCCGCAATATCCCGATTCACTTTATGAATCACAGGTTGTATGAAGCTATTGACTTACCCTTATGAATCTCTAGGAAGGTGTTAACTTTGTAGAATGGATTGACCCCAGAACTTCTTTTTCATGGTGAAATTAAAGTCTCAGTCACTGAAATGTTTACTAATTTGATTCTCTGAACACGATGTTATATTCCCGATGAAGCGGGTGAGTTTCGCGGAAGCGACAGCCTTTGGTAAAACGTTGGACTTTATAAAAATTGGTAACGTTCACAAACGGAATGTCGCTTTACTTTAATATTCAAACTCTGAATGAACGTGTCTATTGCCAGCATTCTTCAGCGGCCTTTCCCGAGGAATGCCTGGTTTGGCTCTCCGAATAACAGGGTACGCCAAGCAATTGACTTAGCCGTTCTACTTTCAAAGAGGGAGGTAGCGTTCTCGAATGGCTTGACCATCGATATTCTCTTTCATATATGAATTTAAGGTGCCGCCACTAAATAAAATACTAATATGATCCTCTGAACACGAAGTCATTCTCTCGATGAAGCGAGTGAGGTTCGCGGATGGCACGGCCATCGGTAAAATGTTTGACCTTTCAAAAATCGATAACGTTCACAATCGGTTCGGAGCTCACTCTTAACATTCAAAACGTGACTTAAGGTGTCTATTGCCAATTCTGACCAGCGGATATACTCCCGGAATAACTGGTTCGACTCTCGGTATCGCAGGATAGATGAAGGTATTGACGTAGCTGTGCCACTCTGAAATAAGATAGTTTCGTTCTTGAATAGTTTGACTTTCGATTCTGCTCCTCACACAAGGCAACAAGAGGTCCCTCGGCTAAAATATCTACAAATATGTTCCCGTGAACACTAAGCAGACACGACCTCCGAAGGATTAGTTTGCCGGAGTGTAAGGTATCCGGTAAAAAGATTAACTGCATACAAATAGGTAACGTTTTCAATGGTATGACTCTGAACTTTAATATTTCTTCCGTGAATTAGGGCGTCCAATGCTTATCCTGAACAGGTAATTTATTCCCGCATTACCTGGTTTTACTCTCGCAATCACAGGATAGGTGGAGCTATTGACCTTGCGGTTGAACTGTCAATGAAGGTGGCAATGGTCTCGAACGGTTTGGCTCTCCATTATGATACTCACTCAGGGAAATGTGGTGTCCGTCTGCTAGTATGTCTGCTAACTTCATTCCGTGAACAAAAACCAAGACAATCGCTAGAGCGGGATAGGTTCTCGGATGTTATGCTATTCGGCAAGAAAAATGACTGAATTCGAACTGGTAATACCCTCCGACGGTTTGGCTCTCCACGTTAATATTCAAACCGCGAATTACGGTGCCTACTGCCAATACTGCACAGCGCATTCACTCCCGGAATACCTGGTTTGACTATCGGAATAACAGAATCGGTGAAGGAACTCACTTAGCTGAGCGACTCTCAAAGATGGAGATAACATTCTCGAACGGTTTGACTCACGATCTCCTTATTTATCCACGAGATTAAGGTAACCGTCAATAAAATGAATACTAATTTCCTTCAATAGACACGAATTTATACCCTCGTTATACCAGGGTTGGATCGCGGAAGGCATGGTGTCCGGAAAGTTGCTTGTCGTCATACCAATTGGTAATGATCTCCTACGGTTTGCCGCTCTACTTTAGTATCCATACGAAGAATTAAGGTTGTCTATTCCCAACGCTTTTCATCAGATTTTCCCTCTGAACACACGGTTTGAATCACGAAATGACACGATAGGAGAAGCGATAGACCTAGCCGTTCGACACTCAAAGAGGCGGGTAACGATCTCGACCGGT
This sequence comes from Lasioglossum baleicum, assembly GCF_051020765.1. Taxonomy (NCBI): domain Eukaryota; kingdom Metazoa; phylum Arthropoda; class Insecta; order Hymenoptera; family Halictidae; genus Lasioglossum; species Lasioglossum baleicum. The sequence goes on along the minus strand of NW_027469195.1, from coordinate 5,318 downwards.
TTTACCATCGATGTTCTAATTCATACATGAATTTAAGGTGCCGGCACTAAATATATACTAACGTGTTTCTCTGTACACTAAGAAATGCTCTCGGATATATTCTCGGGCGGTAATGCTTTCGGTAAAATGTTTGACATTGCTGGAATTGGTAACGTTCTCACACGATGTGACGCTCTATTTAACTAGATTCATCCGCGAATTAAGATTTCGATTGCCAATATTGTACAGCGCAATTACATCCGAAATATCTCGTTTGACTTTCAAAATCACAGGGTATATGAAGCTATGGACTTACCTGTTCGAATCTCAAAGAAGGTGTAACATTCTCGAACGGTTTGACCCTCGATCTACTTATTCATAGTGAAATAAAGGACCAGTCACTAAAATGTTTAACAATGTGATGCTCTGAGCGCGAAGCTATACCCACGATACTTCGGCTTATAATCTCGGAAGGTAAGGTTTGCGATAAGGAGTATGACTTTATACCAATTGGTACCGTTCTCAAATGATTTGTGTCTCTACCTTAATATTCGTGTGGTGAATTAATGTTTCTATTGCCAATGCTGCTCAGCTGATTTATTCTCGGATTTCCTGGGAAGAATCTGGGTATCTCAGGACAGACAAGAAGCTGTTCACTTAGCCGTTCGTCTGTTACATAAGGTGACATCGTTCTTGGGCGGCATGACACTCGATCTCTAAATTCATTCCTGAAATAAAGTGGCCCGTCACTAAATTGAATACTAATGTGTTTCCCTTATCATGAATCTATACTCTAGATACGGCGAGATCTGTATCGGATTCGGTATAACGTTTCACTTTATAGCAAATGTGACGTGCTCACACGGTCTGACGATCGAATTTAATTAACAATCTGCGAATTAACGTGTCCATTGCCAATACTGTACAGCGCACATACCGCCGGTATATCTGGTTTGACATTCGGAATCACAGGATAGGTGAAGCTATTGACTTAGCTGCTCGACTGTCATAGATGGTGATAACGATTTCGAAATGATTGACTAGCGATCTTACAATTCATACATGAAATCAAGGTTCCTGTCATAAAAATGTATTCTTGTTTGTTTCTCGGAGTACGAAGTTATACTCCCGAAACGACGGGTCAGCTTCTCGGACGGTAATGTATCCGTTATACAGTGTGACGTTATACCAATTTGTAGCATTCTCAAACGACTTGCCGCCATAATTTTTGTGTGAATTGTGGTGTCTGTTCGCAATTCTGTTCAACGGATTTACTCTCGGAATAGCTGGATTGAATCTCGGAATGGCAGGGTAGGTGAAACTAATGACATATGCGTTCGACTCTGAAGGAGGGTGGTAATGTTCTCGAACGGTTTGGCCATCGATGTCCTAATTCATGCATGAAGTTAACGAGCCCGTCACTGAAATGAAATCTAATTTGATTCCCTGAACATGAAGTTATACCCACCATACTGCTGGTTATATTCTAGAAAAGTAAAGTATCCGTTAAAGAGTATGTCGTTATAGCACTTGGTAGAAATCTCAAACGGTTTGACGCTCAACTATAATATTCCTACTGAGAATTAAGGTGTCTATTGCCAATACTGTTCAGCATATTTACTCCTGGAATACCAGGCTTGACTCCCGGAATCACAACTACAGGTGAAGCTATTGACTCAGCCGTTCGACTCTCAAAGATGGTTGACACTTTCCGAAAGGGTATTGCCAATAGACACTCTAATAGTAAAGTAGAACGTCAAATCGTGTGAGTACGTAGACAATTGCAAAAAAGTCAAATTCATTACCGACGATCCCACTGTCCGAAATACTAACCCCCTGAATCGAGATGATAACTTCATGCTCAGAGAAGAAAGTTAGTATTCATTTCAATGACGAGCACTACAACTTCAAGTATGGATTAAAAAATCGAGCGTTAAACACCTCGAGAACGGTGCCACCATCTGTGAGAGACGGACGGAGATGTGAATAGCTTCACTTATGCAGAGATTCCGAAAGTGAAACTATGTATTCCGGGAGTAATCCCGCTGACACGTAATGGCAATAGACACCTCAATTCGCGGTTCGAATATTAAAGCGGACCGTCGACCCGTTGTTGAACGCTACTCATTGGTATAGTGACAAGCCAATTACCGAAAGCCTTACCTTCCGACAAATTAACCCGCTGCACCGGGAGTATATCGGCGTGTTCACAGAAGCCAAATACTACCGATTTCAACGACGAGCAACTTAATTTTCTGCATGTATTAGAAGTGTCAAACCGATCGAGAACGTTACCAATTTCCTTGGGAGTAGAACAGCTAAGTCAATAGCATCACCTGTCATGTGACACCCAGAGTCAAGCCAGGAATCCCAGGAATAAATCCGCTGAACAGTACTAGCAATGGACTCTTATTTCTCGGTATGAATGTTAAAGCAAAGAGTCAATCGGTTGTAGAATATAAGTAATTTTTGTTAAGTCATACTATTTACCGTATACCATACCTTCCTAGATCCTAACCCGCTGTATCGAGTACCATGCTTAGTGGGCGAGGAAACCAATTATTGGAACTTTTAGCGGACGCACAGCTTTGTTTCATATATGAATAGAAAAATCGAGAGTCGGACCATTGCAGAAAGATTCCATCTTCCTTGAGGGCCCCACATCTAAGTCAATAGCTTCTCATATCCTGTGATTGCGAGAGTCAGACCACGCGTTCTAGGCCTAAATGCGCTGAACAATAGTGGCAATAGATACCGTAATTTACGGCAAGAATATTGAGATTGAGAGTCAAACCGTCGGAGATCATTGCCAATTGGTAAAAAGTCATTCACTTTAACCTATAGCTTACATTCCAAGAACGTAAGCCGCCGTAGCGATTTCTTGCTTTGGGTTCACAGGAGCAAATTGGTAGGCATTTTAACAGACGGACACCTTAATTTCCTACATGTATTAGTAGTTCGAGTGACAAACCGATCGAGAACGTTATCAGATTCATCGAGAGTCGAACGGCTGAGTCAATAATTTTATCTATCCTATGATTCCAAGAATCATACCAGGTACTCCGGACGTAAAATCGGCTGAACCGTAATGACATTAGACACCGTAATTCACGGATTTTATGATAACGTGGAGCGTCAAACCATTTGGGAGCGTTACCAATCTGTATAAAGATAAGCTTCTTACCGAAGGCCTTACCTTACAAGAAGATAACCCGCTAGATAGACAGTATAACTTCGTGTTCCGAGAAAGAAATTGGTACCCATTCCAGTTGCGGGCACTTTAACTTCATGCTGGAATGAAAGGATCTATGGTCAAACCGTTCGAGAACGATACCACCCTCCTTCGAATTCGAACGGATATGTCAATAGCTTCAGCTAATCGAAGATTCCGAGAATCAAATCAGGTATTCCGGGTGTAAATCATCTGATCAGCATTGGCAATAAACGTGCTTAATCTAACGGAATGAATATTAAGGTATACAGTCAATCCGATTGTGAACATTTCCAATTTGTATATGATCAGTCTTCTGACGGTAGGCCTTACTGACCGGGAACCTGACCAGCTGTATCGAGAGTACAAATTCGTGGTCACAGTAGCAAATTATTATACATTTCAGTGTCGGTCACCTGAATTTCATCTATGAATTACGATATCCAGGTTCAAACCCTTCGTAATAGTCACAACCTACTTTGAGATTCGATCAGCGTAGTCAATAGCTTAACCTATGTAGCGATACCGAAAGTCAATTGAGATACTTCGGGAGTAAATGCGCTGTACAGTATTGAAAATGGGTACCTTAATTCGCGGATTGAATATTAAAATAGAGCGTTACACGCTGAGAGCGTTACAATTGTTAGAAAGTTAAACATTTTTCCGAATTCCTTACCGTCCGCGAAGCTAACCCGCCGTATCGATAGTATAGCTACGTGTCTAAGGATACACATTGGTAAACATTTTCGTGACTGTGACCATCATGTCATTATGAATGTGGATATCGCGGACTGAACCGTTCGAGAATGTTTCTAACTTATGCGAGACTTGAGAGGCTAACCCAGTAGCTTCACCTATCGCGTGATTCTGAGAGGCCAAACTGATATTGCGTGAGTCAATCTGCTATACCGAATTGACAATGAATTCCTTTATTCAATGCTTTGCTACTAAAGTAGGGCGTCATGCCGTTTAAGAACGTTACCAATTGGTATTAATTGAAACGGATTACCGAAGACATTACATTCCACTAATCTACCAGCCTCCACGAGGGAATAACCTCCTGTTCAAGAAAAAAAAAATTAATATTCATTTCAGTGACGAGTACCTTAACTTCATGTCCGAACTGGAAGTTCGTGGGTCAAACCGATCGAGAACGTTGCAACCCTGTGTGAGAGACGTACGTCTTTGTCAATAGTTTTAGGTATCCTGCGATGACAAGGGTCAAACCAGGTATTCCGGGAATAAATCTGCTGAACAGTATTGGCAATAAACACCTCTATTCACGGTTGCATATTAAAGCAGACCGTCAATTCGTTGTAGGACATTAACTATTCGTGCACTGTTAAATGACTTACAAAAGGCCATGCACTCCGAAGAACTGACACGCTGTATAGAGAGTATAACACCGTGCTCATAGGTAAGAACATGTATACAATTTAGGGACGAGCACCATAACTTCATGTATGAATTAAAAGATCGGGGATCAAATCGTTCGAGCCCGTTCACATCTTCTCAGGGACTGGAACGGCTATTTCAGTAGCTTCACATATCCTGTGATTCCGACAATAAAACCAGTTATTCCAGGAATAAATTCGCTGAACAGTATTGGCAGTATACACCTCAACTCACAGTAAGAATATTAAATTACAGAGTCAGACCGCTGGAGAACGTTGCCTGTTGAAATGACGTCCTACTCCGCAGCTGATTCCTTACCTTCAGGGAACATAACCCGCTGTATCGTGGCTATAACTTCGCGTTCAGGGGAACAAATTAGTAGATGTTTTAGCCGACAGACAACTGAAGCTCATGTATGATGTAGAAGCTCGAGCTTCAGACTGTTTGAGATCGCTAGAACCGTCTTTGAGAGTCGAACGGCTGAGTTAATAGCTTCACCTGCCCTGTAATTCCGAGATTCAAGCTAGGTATTCCAGGCGTAAATCATCTGATCAGCATTGGCAATATCGTGTTTAATCTAACGGAATGAATGTTATATATATACAGTCAAACCGATCGTGAACATTTCCAATTTGTATATGATCAGTCTTCTGACGGTAGGCCTAACTGACCGAGAACATGACCAGCTGTATCGTGAGTATAAATTCGTGGTCACGGATGCAAATTATTATTC